>NC_142593.1:27654980-27799980 GCF_965207765.1 Zootoca vivipara | reverse complement strand
ACATTGCAAGCAGACCTTAGCTAAGTCCCAATGGACTACAACTCCCATCATTCGCAGGAATGTTGGGAGCTGTAGTCCAAAAACACCTGGGGACCCAGGTTTAAAAACACTAGACTAAAGTGTTATTTTGAAAAGCAGATGCATTGTATACATGATGGAATGTTGGAATTGTAGACAGGTCATAAGGAAACAACATTCAAGGGAGTGCCCTAAAACACTGGTCCTTGTCTTGGGGCAGCTGTAGCTAAACTACAAGGAGGAAGCAGTAGTGAAAAAAGATTACTATGAATGTCCAGACCATAAACATGAATCCAGAGCAGTGTTATGCACACATTTAACCAGTTATTAAGCCACTGGGCTGTGATTTAACCCCAGGTCTAGCATAATCATATATTTTTTTACTTCCACTGGGCCATGCTGTAATGGACGTTAGTGCTAAACCCCTGACTATGTCTGACTCTTCACATCTCCTTTATTACTAAATCAAGGCCTTGGCATGGCTATTAGAAAAGACACATTGTCTGAGGGGCTTAGATTAACAATGAATCTGGTAATTGTCCGGAAATATATATTTAATTCATAAAAAGTCTTAAATCATGACATAATGTTGAGGACGTTTTTAAAAGAAAATGAAATTACTAGTAATCACAAATTAATTGAGAATGTTAGAGCTATTCCTTTTCCTGACAGCATAAAACTTTTTACCATTTCTGGGCCACCACTTCTTAAATTCTGTTTTTTCATTAATTCCAAGATGTTAATGATGAAATATATCCATTTTTGATTGCAAGTGGGAAGAGAGCTAGACCATAAGGGTTGCTTTTTCTGTGTTTCAACAGCACTTTCCTGCTGTACATTACCCTCTTTCTCCTTCCTTTCTTCTATGGGATGAAAGTTAGATTGGGGGGGGGCTCCCCCTGCTTTTAGGCTGTTGTGCTGGAATATAAGGAATTGCTTAGGTCTGTTCTTTACATACCCAGAAATTTAGAGATCTTATACACAGGATCTGCCAAACAAATAGCTACAGCTGTCAGAATGGCAGTGCTGTGCACCTGGTCATATCCTTTCCCTGCCTAATCATAATATCAAGTTTGTCAAAGCTGATAGCCCCAACCATATTTCATATTTCATTTCTGGTTCCTCCTTCTTCTACTCTTAAGTCCTCCACATCATTTTGCTTTCTTCTTCTTCTTCTTCTTCTTCTTCTTCTTCTTCTTCTTCTTCTTCTTCTTCTTCTTCTGAGTCCTCATATGAATTTATCCTGATATGCAAATCTCTGTATGCAGTTTTGCCTAATATATGCATTTCTGCAAAGCAATTTTCCCTAATATGTGCAACTTTATAGTGTATGCATTTTGTACACGTTGCTTAGCTGCAATGCATACTATGGTGCAATTCCCGGAAAACTCCATGATAAACTGTATGTGCAAAAGCAATGCCTGCAACATGATGCTTAGGTTAGACTGACAATAGTCCAGTTAAATCTAGGGCTGTGCACTGGATTCAGGTAAATCCTGAAGCGAATTGGGTCAATTTGTGCCTTGCTCAGATTGGGTTGAAGTAGCTGCAAATCACTACAGTGGAGATCAGTTTGTCCCATACAGGGTTGTGGAGAATTGTGCTGATCTGAAGCTCAGGCAGATGCCAACATTTCAGTATCAACAACCATCCTCTGACCTTGGGCAAACAAAATCTTTCAGTTGGAGACACACACACCATTTGTAAAATGAGAGTCATAATGACCAACTTCAACCAAAGTTGGTAGGCATTCACTAGGTTCAAGCTGAAAATTACTTTAGAAAAAGGACTGGTGTATACAGGATCAATCGAAATAGCAACAGTACATATAGAAGTGTGCATGCACACAAAAGCTCATATCTATGACAAACTTAGTTGGTCTCTGAGGTGCTACTGGAAGGATTTTTATTTTATTTTATATAGAGCTATCAGTCTGACATTACTTATTTATTTAAAACTAATAAGAAGATCCTCTCTTCTTATTGTGCCATGTTCTATCCTACTAACACCTAGGAAGGAATATAATATAGTATATACTGGAGCTGTCAAATGTATAACATATTTTCTAGGAGGAAAATGCAGAATGTGCAATTAACTTGCTTAGCATGGGTTTCAACAGTTTTGTATGTTTTTCAGAAAGAAATGTTAGCAGTCTGAGAATTGTTGAGAAGGCAGCATGCAACCTTCTGCTCTTTGCAAAATTATTTCCTTTATGATTGCTTCACTCGCAATGTTCATAAAAGCTGGGAAAATATGATGATCTTTTTTTAAAAAACAACAACAACACTTTTTTGTTTTTTGTTTATAACACATCCTCGTCCTATTCTAGCTATGGGAATCTGCTCACAATAACAGCATTATGCACATATATTACTTCCTAGATTGGGAACTATCTGACTAAACTGAATGCATAGAATATTAATCTAAGCCAAGTCATGGTATAGCCACACTGCATTGCTTTGAACAGAACATGCATTGCTTTGAACAGAACATTCACATTTTCATGAAACTAGCTTGGACTAGAGCTGGATCAGGGCCCCTGGTTTGATCAACCACTATAATAACTTTGCTATAGAGCAGATCCCCAAACACAATATTTAAGTGAGATATTGTTGGGACATATAAATTGCTAACAGATCCTATGACTTCACCTACTAAGATTATTCCACCTAGGTTGAGATATTTAAAATCACAATGATTTTAATGGTTCCATTTTTATTTTTATTTTTAAAAAGGTGTGTTTCTCTCCCACTTAAAAAAGTGGGACACAGAAATGCTTCACTTTAATAGGATCATGGCCAATATATCAATTTTGTTTAAGTGTGTCCTACTATCCAATACTTTTTAAAGTTTTAATAATTTATTTAATACTTAATATGGATAATCTATTCTTTTAGCACAGAAATACCTTCATTATAAGGCATTTTCTTTGCTAAAGCAGCAGAATATTGTTAGTCAAACCTTTTCAAAGTTCATCATTGCCAATATTCAGAATTATAAGTAGGGATTGCAAAAATGACCCATTCGTTGCTTCCTTGCTTTTGCTTTTATCAAAAATGAGTAATTTAGTGCAAGAGACATACTGTAAACTCCCTGTACAAAATATCTAAGGTGAACTGGAGATAGAGAATGGGACCAAGAAGCCTTCCAAAAGAGGAAGTGCTATAGTACTAGGTGAGTTCAGTTGCCTCACAGTATTAATAAGTTCATGATTGAGTCTGTCTTCATATTCTGAGCAAAGTCCTTTGGATAGCACAACAAAACCAATAAACAATTACAAGTTATATAATAGCCTTCTATTTAATTAACCCTTGGCAATTAAAGTTTCCCCAATATATTTTAATTAAATTTTAACATAAGGCCAATGTCCAACCAGCAGCTGAAGAAGATTTAAAAATAAATAAATACGGTTGTTGCTTGGCTGCCTGCCTTAAGAAATCTATTTTTCCTGAACTCTCTCTTTTCCTCTCCCATCCCTTAAACTTGCTTAAACACAACTCATTTCTTTAGACGCTTACTCACACCAAATGAACATACATAGAAAATTATCGTGCTCACTGTGGAATTCTAATGGAGCATCTCTGATCCCTGCCGTTTACACACACTGGGTGCTTCCGAGTCCATATGTCTAACAGGGACGACTGCAGGGAGAACAAAGATTTCACAGATGGCTTCCGATGGAGTGCACAGGGGTGTCCTGGGGGGAAAAGTTACCTGCTTTCCCCCAGCACATTTTCCGTATCCCCAATTCTGTGCTACAGAATGCAATCAAAAGCTTCTCTGAGCATAGCCTTAAGCTAAACATCTTTACTAATCTAGTCCCAGCACAGTATTCCACATCTTTTTATATAAAATTGCAGGCTGGATCCTGGCTGAGGGCTGCTTCATATGTGATATGGAAGTGTTTCTGTGGATTTGGGTACATGTTTGGGGTTAGTTTGATAATGTGGGGTCAATGCGCGCCTGGCATGCAGCCATGAATACTTCACACATGATCAAGCTGTTCCACATGAGAAGCCAAGTTGGAACGTTAGAGCCCTGGGCTACAGAAGCAATCTTCAACAGCCCTCAACATCTATCCTGGAATGTGAAAGACAGACAGACCACGCCCTCTTCCTTATAACAATAAAAACCGTATACTTCTTTTAGATGGTTGCAGATCTCCTGGTGGCCAAGGTGCACCATGGTCCTTCAAGACCCCCCCCCCACATAAATGGGAGCATACTTTCACTATGGGTTTCCTTGCCAACTTAGCTCAGCCAAAATTCTCCATACGGATCTCATACCACCTTACTGAAATTGATTAGAATCATACCATATTGCAGAGCTCAAAAGATGAAAACCTATTAAGCAACAGTGAGTAATAATAATAAGCAATCTAATTGCTAAATAACACGAGAAGCTGATATTTGGCATGCAATTAGTTCATTTCATCTCTTTTCTTTAACACTGGCAGCCCCAACCCCCTTCTCCTGACCTAAATGATATAGAAGAGTATGAAAAAGGGTTCTTTTGAAGCTATTTTGTTTTCAGTAATAAGCTGATTTTCCACCAGGTATCAGATTTGCCATTCGGAGATGGCTGCATAACTGGATTTGGCTTTCAGGGCATGACTATAGAAATGAGAGCCATAAGGATTCCCAGTTGTTTTGGCATGACAGCTGTATGGGGTAGAAGGCACCCCATTTATCATTTTTGTGAAAGCCATATTTCTACGATGGCTGAAGCTCCTTGGGGGTATATTGAAACTGACACACAGAGAGGCAGATGGGGGCGTTTACCCGGCTACATAACACCAAAGATTTTATTTCTTTTCTTTGCAAGTTCTGGCCTTTTCTATACCCTCTTTCTAACCACAACAGGCATAGCTGAGCATTGTCGCAACAGTAATCTCAATCCCCTTGATTAACATTTGGACCCAGGTTTGTTTTTTAACTCTGTCTCCAGTTCATTGTCCAAGAAGAAGCTCAATTTGTTCATTGTATTTTCTATTCTTTTTTAAAAAAAACTATATTGAAGAAGGAGGGAGACAGGTTCCTGAGCAATGGCCCTGATTTGTACATTCTAATGTATTTTTCTAATTTATTTATTTTATCCTATTTAAGAGATTTCTTACCTGTCCATCACCATAATGTCTAAGGTGGGTTATAACCCTATATTCATATAACACCAAAATCCAATGAAGGAAATTAAAACAGACCAAAGAAAGTACATCAGATAACAGAGGTGGTCTCACAAAAACCACAAATACAAATAGGTAAAGAAAAGTATATTCAGCAAACAACAGAAAAAAATATAATGAGATTGCTGAATAATACTGCTTCATGGCTGCTACTTTGTGGTTCTTGACAGACTTTATCAAATTTATATCAGAGACAATACAGATCGGAAGGTTAGGGAATTGATAGTTGTTGTTACATGGCAATAGATAAGTTGAAGCATCTCATTAGGAAGTTAAAGCCATTTTGTCTACTAACTTTCAAGTGCTTGTGTCGGCATGGAAAACATGGCCCAACTGTGTGAAGATGAAACGTTCTGCATGAACAGCATTTGGTGTGGTGATAACATCTGCATGGAACCATTTGAAGCATCCATGTGGTGGCTGTAGTCATAATGTTAAACTGGCTCTCAGGCAGTGATGGGGAGCCTGTGACTCAGATGTTGCAGAGGCTGGCAATGTGGACGGGATTGTGTTGGTCACCTGGCTTCCCAACATGGCATATCACTGCCATTTCCTGAGTTCTCCACCGCCTTGCCCCTCCCCTTCTCAGTAACTGTGCAGTACCAAGTCAGCAACACAATCCCGCCTGCAGTGCCTGCTACTGACTGCAATACCCACCATCCCCCCAACCAACCTGCTGTCTGGGACTGATGGGAGCTGGAGTCCAACCACATCTGGGAGGGCATCTGTTCCCCACCCCTGCTCCACATTACAAAAAGGATTGGATCTGATTTGTGATTTAAGCTGATCAGTTTTAAAGTGATTCTCACCGGTGGCACTGCAATATCATACCTGTGAACTCCCCCAGAAAACTGGGACAGCCCCCCCCTAAATATGTCAGCCATTTGGAATACCTTGCTCTTGTGTGATTTGGGACCAAGTTCTCGCCCCCCCCCCAAAAAGTGTTTTTTCTGGGTCCACAATCTCATGTGGTGCTTCAAAACGCTCATGGTTTTTTGCACCATGCCTCCCCAAATTGCTTTTTTCCCCCTCTTCAGGTCCACAATGTGCATTTTTGTTTATTGTTCCAGAAAAAAGTGATTTTTCTGGATCCACAATCTCATGTGAGTCATGTTACTTGCACGGGATTTCAAACCTGGAAGGTGACGTCCCAGATTTGGGCTGCGTTGGAAGGTATGCAATCCATGAGGCACTCTAACATGAAAGTACTGGCATCTTTTCTTCCTGTTCACCTTTCATTTTGAAAATGAACTTTCTTTATTTCCAGTGTGCTACCAATCTGGGGAAAATGTGTGCTACTAGTCTGTGTAAATGTTTTGACACTTTCTTACTAGATGCCTTTTTATGTATATAAAATAATTGCTTTACCCTCCTTCACATCATAAACCTGTGACAAACTGTATATACTTCAACAAAACTGTTTTATTTCCCCCCTTGTGTTCTCTCTGATATTTCAGCTAACTCCTTTGATTTTACATACTTCAAAAGTCCACTGTGGGGGAAGATGCTTTGTTCTTTCTTCATTATTTTGCCTAAGAGGAGAAAGCAAAGAAAATAGAGTAAAAATTTCACAGCACCTGCCCATGATGGCACTTCTTGAAAAAAAAAACATTATATTGCTACTTTCCTAATTTTTCCTAGAATTGGCATCTCTCTCTTTGTTCTTCTTTAACAAAGAATAATGGAACAATATTTCCATGTGATGCTAAGAGGTGATCCTTATGACCCCAAATTTGCCCTCAGCGTATGATGAATTCAAAGGGGCACACAACTAGTTGAGAAATGACTGTCTGATTGTTCAGTCTTGCAAACAAATAAATTATAGGCACATGATATAGTGAGCAACAAATAATGCTGATACTTAGAAACTTGAGTTGGATGAATCTGAGCTGCTGAGATACCATTCATTATCAATTTCAGTATGTGGACTCCTTTAATATGTGGATTGGTGTCCCCACTACTGAAAGCAGTTGCTCCTTTATAGGACTCCACTTCATTCAACAGTGGGATGTATACAGCACAGAGCTTGGGTTTCCATTTTTGGGTACTCTTTAAGGTACTTTGCTACTCTTAAGGTACTTTGTTACCTTAAGGTACTTCACGGATTCGAACAAAATTTGTCCACGATGCCTATTATTACTCAGAAATTACTCAGAAATTATTTTTCTACCACTTTTCTAGCCAAAGACCGCTTAAGTGGTGCACAAAAGTTAATTGAAACATAAAAATTAAAATAAAATACAAGTTAGAATCAATGAAGTCAAACACTGCAGGCAGTATTCAACAAAATAATTGCCACTTGTGCACGTACTATTGCTAGCCCAAAGGGACTTACGCTTCTTCCCTGCTCCTACCATCCCCAGATATACTCCAAGCAGTTGGAGGGAAACCCCAGAACAGATTTAGGGAAGATACAATGGAAGAACATTTTGTTGCACAAGGAGAGGTCCTTATGCTGATAGAATGTTGGCCTTAGCACTACATTGAATACAACCCTAAGAAAATCAACATGTCAAGGATGACAGTGGTAGATAAATAAGGGTGTCCGGAACAATTCGGATCAGGAAAAGCAGGTGAAGAAGCCAAGCATACCTTTCAGGGAAGCACATTCCAAACAATAGGTGCCACAATTCCTAGGACCCTAGTTAAACCCAGCACTGTGAACTGGGGTTGGAATTTGGTTAGGAATCAATGGAACATTATTTATTTAACTCTTTTCTAAACTGCCCTTTATAATTCCGGAGTGGCTCACGACCTTACATTCCACTAAAATCAGCACAGTGGGATGCAATAAAATATAATAAAACATATAAACATCCACAGTGGACCCGTCAGTTATTTCAATAAGCCTAGGATTAATAACCAGTAATGCCTGGGTGGGAAAAAATTATTTAGCAAATATTGGAAACTCATTGGAGTTGGTGCTTGCCTTATTACGGAGGGGAGTTGATTCCATAAACTGGGTACCACAATGGAAACCTCTCCCAGGTGGCAACAAACCATGAGGACCTCCTTCAAAAATCTCAATATGAACAAATAAATCTAGATATTTAAGGTGTGTGAATGTATATATAAAACTTTACATCAGAATCCATTAAATAAATAAATAAAAACTACCCAGCTGGGGTTAACAGAACAGACATTGGTACTAAAACACAAAATAATGGACTGTGAAAACTATCGAAATTCATTCCTAATGTCAGCAAAGATTCCAGAACCCACATTAAACCTATGCTTTGGGGCAACCATAAACCTGGTGCTAAGTGAAAGCAGTATTGAAACAAGAACTACTACAAAGGTTTCAATTAGGTACTAAAATGAATCCATTTTGGGAAGTGAAATGGACAGAAGAAATCCACAGCAAAAACAGACATGCAAGTAATGATTTCAGAGCAGCTCGAGAAATCAAAATAATGTCATCTTTCTGACAATAATAATCATCAACACGTTTTAATCAAGGAATTCACTTGCTCAAATGGTTTTGAGTGGTGGAATGCAGTTATGTAATCGGCTGATTGAATGCTTTGCTTTACATGTTGCACAACTGCTTTACTACATAGCCACATGGAACTCATTTTTGTGGGTTCAGACATTCCCCCATTTGTGCTACCTAGATATAATGGGCCTGTTAAGCCAATTTTCTAAACCACAATGTGAACTACTGCTGCTGCTGCTACTACTACTACTAGTTGTTGCTGTTGTTGTTGTAACTTTTTACGGCTAGATCCTATACTTGTAGCTGATTGGCTAAAGTCACTTTTGAGGGAAATGTGACTCTTTATGCTTACCCTTAGCCTTCCATGTCTTTAATTGCTTTCCTGCATCTTCAAGTCACTTCTCAAAACCCATCTAATCCACAGTGCCAAGAAATGAAAATATATCTTCATGTCATAAAAAAAAAGAACAGTTCACAAGTTTATCAACTGCAGGCTTGCTGACATCAGGAATTTGGGAACTGTTTGCTTCACCGCACTCTCGCTGCCAGCCCCTGGACATGGTTTTTTCTGAGTTGATACCCATGATGAGCTCTTGTCAAGCTCGCGGTTGTTAAAGACGTTTCTTTGGCTATTGGACCTTATATTTTGCTGATGCTAAAATAAGAGTAACTCTTAAGGTTGAAATGATATGTATTAATCTTCAACTGTTTCAGACCTAACCTGCAACTCGAAACCCACTTTTGATTTGTAAGTGTATATGTCTTTCTGCAATTCCTAGTAAAATTGTGAAGTAGAAAGGTGGGCATAATTATTGTCCTATATCTTTAGTGGTTGTATAAGAAAGGCAGGATTTCTGCCCTCATTTGGGCCTGGTCTTGCACTCACCTTCTCCTACCCTCCGGAATGATATGCTGCCCGTGGTGTGATACCTTATGTAATGTTGAGGAACAACCTATTTGTGACAGGTAGGTAGCCGTGTTGGTCTGACGTAGTCGAAACAAAATAAAAAAATTCCTTCCAGCAGCACCTTAAAGACCAACTAAGTTTTTATTTTGGTATGAGCTTTCTTGTTTTACCAAAATAAAAACTTAGTTGGTCTTTAAGGTGCTGCTGGAATGATTTTTTTTATTTTTTTCAACCTATTTGTGAGTAAAATGCAGTTCCAGGCTAAAGGTTTCTACAAAATAATTAAACAGAACAAAAGGATTAACAGATGTTTCTCAATACCCAACCTGTAATATATATTCCAATAGCTTTGGAAGAAGAAGAACAACTCGAAAGGATTACAGGTAGGTAGCCGTGTTGGTCTGGATCGAAGTAAAATAAAAAAAATTCCTTCAGTAGCACCTTAAAGACCAACTAAGTTTTTATTTTGGTATGAGCTTTCGTGTGCATGCACACTTCTTCAGATACAGTGAAATGGAAGTTTCCAGGCACTTATGTAGAGAAGGGGTGGGGAGGGGTGGGGATGGGGAGGGGGGATCACTCAGAAGGGTGGTGGAAATGGGTGATTGACTGACTGATAGCTGTTGATGACCGCAAACGACTGCAAATGGTTTTGCATGAAAAAGCAAGGGTATTGGCACCATTGGCATCATCTCAGGTATTGGCAAGGGTATTGGCACCATTGGCATCAGGTATTGGCAAGGGTATTGGCACCATTGGCATCATCTCAGGTATTGGCACCATTACAGTGGGTGTTTCCGGCTATATGGACTCTGTTCTGAAACCATATGCTATCAGTGCTCCCAGCTACGTACGTGACACCACAGATTTTCTGAGGAAAATACAATATTTGAACAATCTTCCTAACAATACTATACTAGCCACTATGGATGTGGAATCTCTATATACCAACATCCCACACAATGATGGTTTACAAGCCATAAGGAACACCATTTCAGATAAAACCACAGCGGACTTTGCTACCAAACTCTGCCACTTTGTCCTTACCCACAACCACTTCAAATTTGGTGATGACCTGTTCCTCCAGATCAGCGGCACAGCCATGGGCACCCGCATGGCCCCACAGTATGCCAACATCTTCATGGCAGATTTAGAACAACGTTTCCTTAACTCCTACCCACTCAAACCTCTCCTGTACCTGCGATACATTGACGATATTTTTATTATCTGGACACATGGACAACAGACCCTGGAAACCTTCCACCAGACATTCAATGACTTTCACCCCACCATCAACCTAACAATGAACCAATCTATGCAAGAAATACATTTTTTGGACACTACTATAAAAATACAGGATGGACATATAGACACCACCTTATACAGAAAACCAACTGACCGACAAACATATCTACATGCTTCTAGCTACCATCCCAAACATACCAAACAATCCATCGTATACAGCCAGGCCTTACGTTACAACCGCATCTGTTCCAACTCTACAGACAGAGAATCTCACCTAAGAGATCTACAGCAAACCTTTTTAGAACTAAAATATCCACCTGATGAAGTTAAACAACAGATCAACAGAGCCAGACAGATACCTAGAGAGAACCTGCTGCAAGACAGACCCAAAAAAGAAAATAACAGAACACCACTAGTCATCACATACAGCTCCCAAGCTAAAACAGTACAACGCATCATCAGAGATCTACAGCCTCTCCTGGACAATGACAGCTCCCTTTCTCAAGCTCTGGGAGGAAGACCTTTCATTGCCTACAGACAGCCACCCAATCTTAAACAACTCCTCACCCACAATAATACAACCACCAGACGTAACATGGACACTGGTACCAGAGCCTGCAATAAACCCAGGTGCCAACTTTGCTGCCACATACACCCAGACAACACCATTACTGGCCCCAACAACATCCAACATACCATCTCAGGACTATTTAATTGCTCATCTTCTAACATTGTGTATGCCATCAAATGCCAACAGTGCCCTTCAGCTCTCTATATTGGACAAACAGGCCAAACCCTACGCCAAAGGATAAATGGACATAAATCTGACATCAGGAACCAGAAGACAGAAAAACCAGTAGGAGAACACTTCAATCTCCCAGGACATTCTATACAAGATCTCAAAGTAGCTGTCTTACTACAAAAGAATTTCAGAAATAGACTGGAAAGAGAAGTTGCTGAATTGCAACTTATCACCAAGCTCAAAACCATGGAGGGACCTGGTTTGAACAGAGATATCGGATTTTTATCTCATTATACATGATAAGCGATCTTCAGCCATCTCAACCCTTGCTTTTTCATACCAAAATAAAAACTTAGTTGGTCTTTAAGGTGCTACTGAAGGAATTTTTTTTATTTAACTCGAAAGGATGTGTAAGATCTTTGGACATGCTTGGAGAAACAACACCAAGCATTTCTATTTTTTTCAGATTAGCTTCCCAGTTTATTTTGCATTCAACCAAGGATCAAGTTTGTATCATATTGGTAATTGTTGCAGAATTTGTACGCTTTCCATTTGGGAGCAGAAAATTCACTGTTTCTTTGCCCACTTCGAAGCTAGTGAGTGATGGCTTAAAGGGGTATGATAGATACCCTCTTGGAAAAGACTCATTTGTTGAGTTGAAGTATGTTGAAGTATGTGTGAAAAGTTGCATTTTCACTCTTCTCAAGAGGCAAATGTATGGTTCTAATTACTTTCCAGGCATTTATTCTGTGGCTGAAATATTTGAATCCAGTCTCTGGGCCTGAGTGCCAATGCCCCATACTGATTTGCTGTAGCCTTCGTTTCATTATTTCACATCCCCACCCCCTTATCCAGGTGCAAGCTGAAGTCGATAAAAGCTGGCAGCATTTGTTTTATTGTGAACCTTATTCAGCCTGATATTTAATTATGTTTCCGTGTGGATTTGTAATGTGGATTAATAGTTTTATTGTAAGCCTGCGATTAGTTTCTGTTTGTTCTAATTTCTGTTTGGCTCTCTTGACCTTGAGGTGAAAATCCCCCACACAGAGAAGATGTATTCCCTCAATTTAATGCCAGTCTGAGGTGTTTCTCCTGCATCATCAGATCAATGAAAAGTAAATAGCCTACACTTCTTGTTTCACAGTGCAGTATTGATCTTTCTTCAGCTTTTGCTTCCCTTTTTTCCCTGCGTCTTGTGTCTTTCAACCCCTGGGACCAAAGTGATTGCCATAGATCGGACAAGCTAACAAGCGCATGATAAGGAACTAGTGTTTTGTGGTATTCTCGCATACACATGCTTGGTATATAAACCCAGACTTCTCTGCATTGAAAGAGAGGTGCCATTTTGTGTATGGCACAAGTCGCTGTGAGAGACAAACCAGAGGGAAGGCAGTAGAACAACAGAGGATTTAATTCTTCACACTGGTCTTTTATTTTTGCCGCTGGTGCCAAGCATGGTAAGGACATCCCTGGACATTACTTAAGACAGGAAGCCCTGTGGGGAATGTTGTAAGCCTTTTCTTGCCTTGGGGAACATATGGGACTCTGGCAGCTTGGAAGGTAAGTCTGAACTTGAGACGGTAGTGACCATATTTTCATTTTTGTCAAGCCCTGTTTGAATGCTGGCTTTCAACATCCTGTGTCACACATGTTACAGGCAGTGCTTTAAAGTTACTAACAAAGATGGTTCTTTTTTCTTATTGTAAGTAAAAGAGGGGATTCCCATTGTTTCTCATAAGTTTGTTTTGTTTGATTGTTTGGTGTTTTTTTTTAAAGAATGGGTTGATTTTAGGGAGGAGAAATGCATTCCCTTGCCTTCTAAATGTATAATGTAATGGAAATACCATACTTTGTAAATCTAAGTGCTTACCTCTCTTCAAATCTGTTCAAGCTGTGATATTATACACACTGTGCTATCTACACACACACACACACACACACACACACACACACACACACACACACACTATGGGCCCTTCTCTGTCCAAAGTGTACTTTGGTACACACACAAAATGGATAAATGAATAATGGATAGCATATCACATACTATGCAATCTATTGTTTCCTTCAAATTGGTAGATATTTGGGCTGTGCTGATCTGTAGTTTTCTGACATTTCTTTTGGTTTGTGGGAATACAGTTGTTCTCTCTAAAGGTGCTTATTAGTCATGAGTGCCATTGACTGCTGCTGGAAGAGAAATAAATGTAAATATAAATAAGTAATTCATCTTCAAGTTACTTTTCACCTCCCCTTTCAGACACTCTGCTAGTGCAGGTGTGAGGAGATTATCATACTAGTTCCCTGACAGTAATCACAGATGTGCTGGTGTAGATGTAGTGAAAAGTTACTATTTTCTGTCTAATCAGTGAGGTTGTAGCCTTTTGTATATTAAGCAGTGGAACATGTGCAGGGGCTTCACACTGCTTTCTTTTGTAATACTTAACACGTTTTCTGAGCTCCTCACAATTGCACACAAGCATTCCCTTCTGTAATTATTATTGCTAAGAATATCCTGATATACAGTCAGTACAATGTTCCTTGGACACCACTGCAATGCGGGTTACTGGACAGTACAATTTTCAGCAGTGCCATGGACAATGCAAGGTGTTACCTTTGTTGTTTGAGTTGTTAAAAACAGAAAACATTGCACATGGCTCAAATTATATCTAATGCCAGAGCTCTCTTCTTTTTGAAGCACTATGACATTTTTCACTTCTTGGAGCGAGGTGCTTGTTCTCACCCAAGCTATTATGTAATCCTCAGGGTAACCCCACTCCTGATTTGAACACTATTAATTTTCTATTATAGCATGCTAAAGATGTTCTGCAGTGTGGCACTCACCTGCATTATTGAGTCAATGACCAATTGCAGAGTTGCTTGGTGCTGGTTGGGGCTTAACTCAACCCTTCGGGATCTCATTTATTATTTGCAGATATTGATTTTTTTGTGGGGGGGGAGCAAGAAGTGTGACTCTAATACTGACTTAGACCTAGACTTACAGCTGTTAACACTTAATGGTCTGGTGACTAGACAAGCCCTGTGTGAAGCCTGCACGTTTATGAAGAGTAGATCAATTGTACTGATGCACAAATAGATTACCCCATTCATTTGTTTTGTGACATTGGGGTGAACAACACCTTTTTGTTGTTGCTCTTTTGGCAATAGTTAAAATCTAATGATCACCGTTTCTTCCCCAAATATACTCTTGGCAGAAGACTATTAAATGGAGGGTGGAATGGCCACTATATATTCAGTTTATACAAAATGAAATTATGCTAGAAAGAAAGCTTCTTGTTCAAGGTTAGCCAACATAGTGCCTACAGAGGTGGATCAGACCCAGCCAGCAGGGCCAATGGTCAGGGATGATGGGTGTTGCCACCCAACAACATCTGAAGGGCACCACAGTGTCTATTCTTGTTCTAGTCAACTAATGACTGCATCAAAACATATTTTGAGTTTGATGTAAGCTAGGATCTTTTAAAATAAACGCCTAATTCAGTGTCAATATGGGCATACCAATCCTGACCACTGTAATTGTGGCATGTGCTAGGACAGAAGCAGGGGTTGCCAACTTGAATAAAATATTAAATATTGGGTGCGGGAAGAAAACCCAGCCCCACAAAATCAATCACATGTTGTGGTGCATGTACACCATTTGAATGGCAATGCCCATCAACTTTGGGGGTCTCTAGCCTCCTCAAATACTTTATTGGGGGGAGCAAAGGGACCTTGCCTCCTAGGAGTTGGCTCCTGTGGATAGAAACATACTGCTGGTCCTCCTTGTATGACAAATGAACAGTTTTGGAAATTGTTCTCAAAGGCTATCCTGAGTGCCAATGGGTATAAAGGCATGCAGGTATCAAAATGGTGGTTGGTCCAGGGAATGAAGATGAATGATGCAGGTCTGTGCACATCTACACACACACACACACACACACACACACACACACACACACACACGAGTTTGGGGCTGGTGTTTCTTGCAGTCCAATCTCTTGGAAGGAGCTTTGCGATAAGTCAGGATATAGGAAGGTGCTATGGGCAAACAACAGAAGAGAGATGTTGCATTCATGCCCAGCTTGTAGCATCCCAAAGACATTCAGTTCACCAGAGTGCTAGACAAGATGTATCTTTTGTACAAGCTCTCAGTGCCCCTTTAAACCAGCAGTTCAAACTCCATAGCTGGAAGTGTCTTAAGAAGAGACTTTAATGTTACACTTCCAAACTCTATCCATACCACATTTCACAACAGCACACTGAAGTGCAGAATTGATTATTAAACCACACTGTAAACTGTAGCTCTGTGTGGGGAATAGGGATCTCCTGAAAACTCTCAGGACCCTTAACAATAGTTCCCAGGATCCTTTGGGGAAAACCAAAGTAGAATTTGAGTGCTTTAAGTGGATGGTGTGACTGTGGCCTTCAACTCAGCTGCTAGCAAGGTTGAAACCACAGAACTTCACCAGGGTCTGTGAACAGCATTCAGTGTATCAAGCCATTTTAAGCCCAATGTTGTTTTCTACTCATGCAGCCAGGAGTTTCACAATTGTGTGGCTATAAACAAGACTGCATAACAAACCAAAAATCATTGCTTCAGCAAAATAAGCATTCATTTTCTCTGAGTGGAGCAGGTGTGGCTTTGATTCCTCCCCCCTCATCCTACTTTCTGGTAATCAGCAGCATTTGTGGCTAATTCTCTCTAAATACTCACTTTGTTCTTTGACTAGTAGTCTACCCATTCACAGCCAAATGGAGCTTTAGAATGATTTTTCTGTCCACTGTTCAAAGTATAGAATATTTCAGCGCATTTGTTATTACTGTGTTTAATGAAGAAGCAACTGTGTATTAATTGCAAATTTCATTTACTTCAGTGGACTGATTATGCAAATAGGGATTTAGTCATCCTAGGCACCTATTATGAATGGGATTAGCCACGGGTGATGAGGTTCAGCGATAGGTCCCATATTTCTAGCATAGCCATACAATTCAAGTGTTATGATCAAATGTTAAGCTACCATGTGAAGAGGTCCAGTGGGGATGAACATAATCATTCCAGCCCCTCTCCAGATTGTTGAGGGTGACTTTCTGAAGCAGGGAGCCAAAACACCCAGAGTTTAAACACATGTGGAGAGCCTCTATTGGTCCACAAGATGCTGTCCCCCTCTGGACAGTCACTTTCCACAAATAGGTGTAGGACTGGGACAGTGGTGGAATGAAGTTAGCATACCTATCTTCACTCCCCACCCCCCTCTACACATAGTAACTTAAGACTTGATCATAATGCCTGAATATGGAAAGGATGATGATGAGTGTCCTGGTAAGAAAAGTGATTGGTTCACAAAAAGGCATCATCAAACTATAATGGACAGATTTCTTTGGGGACCATGGACAGCGGCATCGAATACTTAGACCAGGCATCCCCAAACTGCAGCCCTCCAAATGTTTTGGCCTACAACTCCCATGACCCCTAGCTAACAGGACCAGTGGTCAGGGATGGTGGGAATTGTACTCCAAAACATCTGGAGGGCCAAAGTTTGGGGATGCCTGACTTAGACGTTTGTTTGGAAGTCAAGGGCCAAAATGCTGCTTTCTAAAAGTACCATTTTGGCCATGTAAGACCATTTAGGTCTTATTCAGTTCACTTGGCCTGTTGTGTATGTCGTTACTAGAATGAAATGAAGCAGTTCACTCAGCACTGACCTGCAGCTTGTCACCCATCCATCACCTTTCTTCTTCATATGACACCAGGCGGGATATTTCAGAATACATAGAGAGCAACTGTTCTTTATACAAGTCCCGGGGTTGTTTCTCTTTCAACATTTGCTGCACCTTGTAAATAAAAACATGAAGAATTCAGAATTGTTCATCCTGCTAACCCTATGAGTATTCTGTTGCTATAAATATTAATTGCCCGGACAACAGGGAGGTTCATAGAACATTAGGTCAGGTTGTCATATATATTGCAGACAAGGGTAACTGAAGGAAATGTAGCACACACTAATGATCAAATTTATCTCTGCAAAATGTATCAAAGAATTAGGTTGGGAACCCCCAGTTTTAGGATGGGGTTTCAGTAGCAATTAAATGAAATGACTTCTCAGGTGCTCTGTTACCTTTTCATATATAAATAAATCCCCTAGTCACTTTATTTGCAGACTAACAAATAATGTTTATTGAGGAAAAAACTAGAGAGAAGCGTATAAGTGACGTCTTCTACTGAAGCTTATAATGGCCAGATCACTAGAATTCTCTCTCTAGCAAGAGGAATGATTTCAGGTCATCCCCTCCACAATCGACTGCATATAAAAAAAGCTAGGGGCAAGCTAAATGCAGAGCAAGTGAATGCGTCTTAGGGTTTCTAATTGGATCGAAGCTGGTTTGAGGGGCGAAACACATCAAACAGCAGTATTTGTCAAGAAACTACAAGATTGATAAGGGTTGTGGCTAACATCATGTGAATGCATCATGTGAATCTAGCAGTGGGGCGAGCTGGATGCAGAATACATAGTACTGTAAAGTGAACCCTAAGTGATGGGTGTGCTTGTGCCAGCTATCTTATAATCCACTGTTGTCCCTGTATAGGTATATTCAAGGCTCCTTGGCTCTCCAGCAACAAATAGGCTTAAGCCACAATCCTATGAGTGCTAAACTTGAGTAATCAGCACCAAACACAGCAGGACTTATGCCTGAGCTGGTTACACTGTTTGTTTACTGCCATGCACTTCATTTCTTGAATTTGCCATGTCTCAACCAGCCTTAATTTCTTCTGTACTGGTGCTTTATCTTGCGTAGCCTAGACATGGCAAATGTATTATCTTGGTCATCAAAACCACTACCTGATCACACACATCAGTCTTATTTTGTGAGTCCTTTTTCCACTCCTCTTTTTACAGGCCCCTGGTTACTTGTCAATCTTAATCGAGCAATTTGTAGATTTCATTACAGAACTGACTTCACGTTGACCACGGTTTGCATTACTCCTGATCACACAACACATCTTGTGTGGGTTTATGTGACTGAGGAAACAGGGATGTCCAGGGGGGCCAACTTGAATGAAATATTGAGGAGGGGGCAGGTAAGCCCTGCCCCAAGTAATTGATCAGAAGATGTAGCACACACCATTTGAATGTCAACATCTATCAACTTTTGATGCTCCTGGCCCTCTCAAATATTTTATTGAGAGGAGATCAAAGGGACCTTGGCCCCTGGGAGTTTGATCCTATGGGGATATCCATGGTTTGCTTAAAATGGAGATTGGCAGGCTTGAAGTTAAAGCTCTCTAGTCACATTGTATGGAATTCTCACAGTTTGGAAAAGAGTGTGGATTAAACTATTGTAGTGTACATTCATAATAACTTGCTTGGTAGAAACTGCCACGTGATGAAAGAAAGCATTACAAGAAGATCACATTTTGATCAAATGTCCTATAATATTTTTTTTCCAGCCATTGGAATCTGGTCTTGTAGTCCCTTTTCTGCCTTTGCCATGGTATACATTGTGGTGTAGTATGAGTGTGGATCAACCCACACCGCCACAATCAACTCTGTGCTGAGAAAATGATCTTGCGATCTCACCATTAGGCTGTAAACTGATTGGAACACAGTGATTTATTGATGTACAAACAGATAATGAATTGATAATTCTCTTAAGTGCTCATTAACCCACACCAAACTGGCTATGTTATAATTATTTTCTTTCTATTAATTACCTTTGTTATCTGCACTGGGAGAAGAGGGGAGGGGGGAAAACAAAGCAAGATGCATATCTGAAGAGAAGAATGTTATTGAAGAAGAAAGATTTTTGGTTACTCAATAATGCACATTTAACTACAGTTCATTAAATTCAGATGATTCTTCATATTGTTGAAATGCTTCAGCTTAGCTAATTGATTCCTGAATGCGGTTCACTTCGAACCACTTATCATTTCCAGCAGAATGTTTAGAGCTAACATTTTTAAAGGGATGCCTTTGGAATCATGAGCAACAAGGGATGCTACAGGCACAATTTGGATGCCAAAGAGGACCAAGTGTATATTCTAGCTAAACAGAGGTACAAAGATGTGGATGTTTCGAATCCAGTTGTTTTTAAGCACCAAAGATAAAATGCCCTCTAACTGCCAGGTTACCTGTGATAGTTGTTATCAAGGACACTTAAATCCCACAGAGCCCAAAAAGAAAAGTCTTGATATCACTTCACTAAGCCAACTGAACAAAAACAGTATATAATCTGAGGAGAATGGAACAGAGAGGTTTTGTCTTTCTTAGTCTTGTACATAGCAGTTATGTAAGAATTACAGCCTTGGTAGTAGGGCTATGTGCACTCAAACAAGTGGACCCCTCAATCAGATCTGCTGTCATGCCTAGCCCTGACCTGGAACTAGACATGGAGTCCTTGGTGGATGAACTGGCAGTCCACAGTCTGAGGATCTTGAGGATCCCTTTGAGGGCATTTCTGGGTTGATACCTGATGAAACACCCCTGAAGCTCTCAGAGAAGGAGGTGGATCAGTACCTCTGCTCCTGTTATCAAGAGGACCAGCAAACGTTTTGGGTCCAGACTGAAGAGCAGCAGCACAATATGCATCAATGGACCCAGAACCATCAGTGCACTCAATGATACTTTACTGCCAACAGCTGTGGTTAGGAAGCCAAAATATATAAAGCCTTCCTCTTGAGTCTTCCAGTTGCTACAAACTGCACAGGTCTCTGGCTCCTTCATCCCTACAGTCTTGTTCCTGGCTCCTGGCTCTAGTTCCTCCTCCTCACTGTGCTGTACCTTGTGGAATACCTTGTGATATTGACCTTGGACTGCTTCCTGACCTTCCTCTGGATCATGTTTGGAACTATAATGCATCCATGTGTCTGCTGTCAGTTGGTTAGGACTCCTGTGGTGCACCAGAAACCCTCCCTGTGTTGGTAGGTACTTTAGTGAGAGGCTTACCCTTCCTGGGAATTGAACCCTGGCCCCTGATAGCACCCCTTGATACATGGCATCCAAGTGTATCTACTTACAGATGATGGGTGGGAGGATTCACTCATAGGGATACTGTGTGGATCAATAACCACACTTATTTCATGGATGTTTTCTTCTTCACTTGGATCACTCACTAGTTTGGGGGCCAGTCTTCAGAAATAGTTTTCAGAAATCTCAGATCCGTTCCACAAATAATTTTGAATATTATATTTTGATTCTGCTTTTCTGAAAAAAAATATTGTCTCCCACAGTGGCTTGCATCCATTAGGAAATGAGATCCAGGCCCCTTTGGAGTTTACAAATGGAAGGTGCAATAAGCACAAGAAAAAGGGAAGGGAAATGGTACAGCAGCTGAATCAGTTTGGTGATGTTAAGATGAAAGGATGAATAGAGAACACAGCCATTCCCATTCAGTTGGTGCTGGGGTGGCTAACCTGTACCTTTGCAGATGCTGCTGAACTCAACTACCCATTGGGTGCCGTCAGTCTGGTCAACGGTCAGGAATAAAGGGAGCTGCAGCTTAGCATAATTTGGAGAGCCACAGGGTCTCCATCCCTGAATCAGATCCTGGGCTGATATTCCTTTGTTACCTTTCTCAGTCGGCTGAAAGTGCAAAGCTACTTGGTGGCCCTTTGTCCTCTGTTTCTGGTACAGACCAGAGTGCCCTTCTCTGTCTTTCTGTAGTTCCAAGTCAGCAGACAGGTAGCTAGAGCAGAGTTCATTCTGGCAGGGAGATTTAAAACCGCTGTATTCATCATCACATTTATAGTTGGTTCATAATTACTACAGGAGCAATCTTTCAGAACTTCCAAAGTTCAGTGCTCATAGACAAGATATTGGAATGCATTTACTAATTAAATTTGCTGTATTAAAAATCAATTAGATTAAATTTAAACAAGCTCAGTTTAATTAACGGTTGGAGTGTAAGTCAAGATTGAGTTTCTGATGAACATTTAATTCAGTTGTTATTGTACTCAAGTACTTTTTCATGCCTTAATTATCATGAACAACATATATCTGTTCTATAGCAGTTGTTGAAGCTGTCTTCTGCAATCAGCTGGTCAGCTTCTTTCTCACATATATATGCATCACCCAAAAATGATCTGTGACCATGCTCTGAACAATTTGTTCTAAATTAGCAAAGCCTTGACAAAATGAGATTCGTCTTCCCAGAAATTCTTACAACAACCCTATACCATAGTCGTTATAGGGGTGTTCACATGTTGCATTTAATGTATGTACAATCTGTGTAACCAAACATTTGAGCTGTACACTTGTGCAGTTATTCCCCTGTGAAGTTCAGTGAGTGTACAGTGTGTATACTGTACGGGCCACGTGATCTCCTGCAATGCTTTTGCAAAGTTTTTTGCAGATAAAGTCGCTCAGAATCGGGAAGAGGTAGACTCCACCATGGGAGCAGGGCCGGGGCGGGGGATTGCTAGAGTCCTGTCTAGTCAAGTTGTGTGCGATCAATTCCAACCTGTTACCTCCGAGGATGTGGACAGGCTGCTTGGACGAGTGAAACCAACCACCTGTCTCCTTGATCCTTGCCCATCCTGGCTTATAAAAGCTAGCCGGGAAGGGCTGGGCGATGGGCTTCACGGGTTGGTGAATGCTTCTCTCTGTGAGGGAACCTTCCCAGACCCGCTGAAAGAGACGGTTATTAAACCGCTTCTTAAAAAACCATCTTTAGATGCGGCCAATATGGCCAACTATCTCCCAGTCTCAAATCTTCCATTCCTGGGCAAGGTGATTGAGCGAGTGGTTGCCGAACAACTCCAGGCACGCCTGGAAAAAGAGAATCATTTGGATCCCTTCCAGTCGGGATTCCGGCCTCATCATGGGACTGAAACTGCCTTAGTCGCACTGGTCGATGATCTCCGGTGGGCTAGGGAAAAAAGATGAGAGCTATTTCCTAGTTCTGCTAGATCTCTCAGCGGCCTTTGATACCATCAACCACAACATCCTTCTGGACCGTCTAGAGGGGCTGGGAGCTGGGGACACTGTCATACAGTGGTTCCGCTCCTTCCTCCTGGGCCGTGTTCAGAAAGTGGTGGTGGGGGATGAGTGCTCAGACCTCTGGGCTCTCACTTGTGGGGTGCCTCAGGGTTCTGTCCTCGCCCCCATGCTTTTTAACATCTACATGCAGCCGCTGGGAGAGATCATCAGGGGGTTTGGGCTGGGTGTCCATCAGTATGCTGATGATACCCAGCTCTACCTCTCTTTCAAATCAGAACCAGTGAAGGCAGTGAAGGTCCTATGTGAGTGCCTGGAGGTAGTTGGAGGATGGATGGCGGCTAACAGATTGAGATTGAATCCTGACAAGACAGAAGTACTGTTTGTGGGGGACAGGAGGCGGGCAGGTGTGGAGGACTCCCTGGTCCTGAATGGGGTAACTGTGCCCCTGAAGGACTAGGTGCGCAGCCTGGGAGTCATTTTGGACTCACAGCTGTCCATGAAGGCACAGGTCAACTCTGTGTCCAGGGCAGCTGTTTATCAGCTCGATCTGGTATACAGGCTGAGACCCTACCTGCCCGCGGACTGTCTTGCCAGAGTGGTGTATGCTCTAGTTATCTCTCGCTTGGACTACTGTAATGCGCTCTACGTGGGGCTACCTTTGAAGGTGACCCAGAAACTACAACTAATCCAGAATGTGGCAGCTAGACTGATGACTGGGAGCGGCCACCGAGACCACATAACACCGATCCTGAAAGACCTACATTGGCTCCCAGTACGTTTCCGAGCACAATTCAAAGTGTTGGTGCTGTACTTTAAAGCCCAGTATACCTAAAGCAGGTGACGCTGTGGGTTAAACCACAGAGCCTAGGGCTTTCTAATCAGAAGGTCGGTGGTTCGAATCCCTGCGACGGGATGAGCTCCTGTTGCTCGGTCCCAGCTCTTGCCAACCTAGCAGTTTGAAAGCACATCAAAGTGCAAGTAGATAAATAGGTACCGCCCCAAGCGAGAAGGTAAACGGCGTTTCCATGTGCTGCTCTGGTTCACCAGAAGCGGCTTTGTCATGCTGGCCACATGACCTGGAAGCTGTATGCCGGCTCCCTCGGCCATAAGAGCAAGATGAGCACCGCAACCCCAGAGTCGGTCACGACTGGACCTAATGGTCAGGGGTCCCTTTACCTTTACCTTTACTTTATACCTGAAGGAAGGTCTCTACCCCCATTGTTCAGCCCAGACACTGAGGTCCAGCTCTGAGGGCCTTCAGGCGGTTCCCTCACTGCGAGAAGTGAGGTTACAATGAAACAGGCAGAGGGTCTTCTCGGTAATGGCACCCACCCTGTGGAATGCCTTCCCATCAGGTGTCAAGGAAATAAACAACAAGATAAGTGTTTAATGTTTGATGTTTTATGGTGTTTTAAATATCCTGTTGGAAGCCACCCAGAGTGGCTGTGGAGGCCTGGCCAGATGGGCAGGGCATAAGTAATAAATTATAATTATAATTATGTTATTATTTTGTGTGGTCCACCAAGATCCTTCACAATGTTCAAGTAGTCCAAGCAGGGACGGGTGGGAGAGAATTTGAGAGGCTTTTAGGAGAGTAAGACGTAAAAAGATGAGACCTTCCTCAACTGAATTTTACACACACACACACACACACACACACACACACACACACACACACACACTTCCTCCCTTGAATCTGCTTAGTTCACCAATCAGAGAAGTGTGGAGAGGTGGCAGCATTAATTTCTCTTGCTTCCCCTTTGCCTTCATGATGCTCTTTTAGCAGAGTTGGAATCCCTGTCACAAGCCTATTGTGATGCATTGTTTACTTCAGTTTACACTTGGGATAGCATGGTCAGAATCCAAACAGATTCTGAGACTGGGATGAAGCTGAAAGATTGGGGGGGGGATCACTGAAGCTCTAAAAAAACCCCCTCTGATCTTTAGTACAAATAACAAAGAAGATATGTAAGACAAGAAGGCATTTCCTCAAGGAAACCCCACTCAGTATTATATCTATGAATGCACAATTGTTCAATCTTCTAGGGAAATGAGCAGATCTAGGTAGCTTCAAGGATAGATGCCCTTTTGCCTATTCCACTAACACAGACCACAGAGGGAGAATGAGGAGAGAAGGCTTTGCAACCTTTGCGATGGAGTCCCGGGGCAATCTTTCTCAAACAGAGGCTTCAGCACATTTTATTTGTTTTATTGATTTACAACATATTTCTGCCCTCCATTCCTTCAAGGTGAAAACCAAGGTTTTCAGAACAAAGTGACAATAAAACAAATAAAACTAAAACTAAAAACAAAGTTTAAAATTATCGACATTACATCAAATACACGAGCAAAAATCAGTCATCATAATAAGAGCCCAACAATTCCTTAATAAGATGACGCAGAAGTTCCTAAAAACAACACATTGCAAAACAGGGTGACTGGCAGCAGTCAGGAAAATTCTTGTTGACATAATAAGCATGACCTTCCTTTCTTCCTGGGAAGATAGGGTTTCTATTTGTTCTATAACACCTAAGCACCTTGGCTTACCTGATGTTGCTTAGTGGAAGGCGGGGCCTTAACTAGTGGTAGTGGTGGGCCAAACAACCCCTAAGCACTCCAAATAGAATTGTCAAGTTGGAAGAGACCATAAGGGTCATCTAGTCCAACCCCCTGCAATGCAGGAATATGCAGCTGTCCCCTACAGGAATTGACCCAACAACCTTGGCGTCATCAGCACCATCCTCTAACCAATTGAGCTATCAGGATGATTTGTGTTCACAATGCTATGGGGTGACCATGAGCAATCCCTCTTTCAATATACAGTTTGTTCCTAGAAAAGTTTTGCAATCATTTCCGGTAGTGCATATCCTGTAACTTTCCTGCTGAAATCTTGTAATAAATGTTCTGGTTTATTTCTGTCCCACATTTTTTACACTACCACCCCCGAGGAAGCATCACAGAACAACTAGCAAAGCTGAATAAATTGACCACCACATGCTGAAGGCCACACCCATTATAAGAAAAGCAGTTTGGAAGGTTGCAAATTCTGCCCCATTTCTATCTCACTGTGGTCAGCCATAGGTCTGTTCCATTCCATGTACATCCCTCCCCTGAAGAGTACATAAGGTCCACACTTAAATTGTATATGTTTTGTATGTGAAATACACATCATCATTTGGTACCTAGCAGAAAGAAAGGCACAGAGCCTTGACCAGGCCTGAAACCAAACTAGTAAAGAAGTCTTGCATTCGCTAGAAAAGTCTAGAGCTGTGACACTACCACTTGCCCACTCAAAAACAGGGACAATAGAACAATAGATTACGTATTGAATGGTCCTCCTAGTGTGAAGATGGCTTTCTGGCTTCTTTTTTTGCATGAGATGTTCCATATCTTGAAATGCAATGAAAATATGTTATCTCAGGGATGGGAAAATCCAGTTCCCATCTGCCCCATCCAGCATGGCCCAATAGTTGAGTGCGGTTGGGATAATGTTGCCCAACAAATTCTGGAGGATCATCTAGAGGACGACAGGTTCTCCACCCTTTATGGACCAGTCATAGCAATGTTAATACAGATTTCAGCTCCAATGAGCTAGCTGCTATTATGGCTTTGGATATTTAGATTCCCCTGGCTTAGTTGACAAAGCCAACCCCATCCTCCATTGGAGAGGCAATTCACACTTAAATGCACATGTCCTTCCAGAACCCCAATGCTATAAGGCCAAAACCCTTTGCTAGCACTTTTGTAATTTGATTTGGTTAATTTTTATTTTATTTTATTTTATTGCTGGTGCTGAAGTGTTATTTAATATACTTTCATCCAAGAATCTCAGAGCACTTTTGTGGCTCACCACCCACCCACCCACCCATTTTACTCTCACAACAACCTAGTGAGGTAAATTAGGCTGAAAGTTTGTGACTGGCCAAAATTCCATTGACCTTCATAGTTGAGTGTGGATTTGAATCTGAAATTCTAACTTCTATGCCACCCTGTGACTTTCTAAGTAAGGTATATATGTTTGCTTCAGGATCCACTAGTGCCTAGGCAACAGCATTGTTGAACCTCATGATGAATGCACATGGTATCAGCCCTTATTGAAATGACAACTCTAACCCATGCTAGAAAGTGCATTGTCTTATCCGAGATAATGCGGGTTGCAGAAGGGCTGTGAGAAGTCCTCAAGGTTTGGGTGGGGGCTGGGCAATTGCAAGCCAGAGTGCTTAAGGGGCGTGCCGGAGTTTAGTTCCATTCTGATTGTCTGAGGGCCCCCTATTTATCCCCAGCGTATTTCGCTTTTGGCCACTTGCGCTGGCTTTTGAATCTCCCTCCCTCCCGCCGCGTGGTTTTAAGGTGTTAGCCTGACATTGCTTTGCCTTTCAAGGGTTCGCCTGTATTCAGGGGCCCAGTAGGAATTTTGCCATTTGGTTGATTGGCTTTGCCATCTGGTTTTTGCCTACTGCTTAGCAAATCGTCACAACTTGTTAGGTTGGCGGTTAGGCTTTTGGTTAATTAATTTAGTTGGAGGAGGGGTGTGGCATCTACATGCCTACCCTCTTCTTAACATTGCTCCACATAGAAGTATTCCGTTAAAGGAATCCTGGGGCTCTATGCTCTAGTCCTTACATCCCCACCATAGATGGGGCTGGGGGGCCATTTACAGAGATTGAGCCTTGGGGAACACTCCTGGTCAAGAGGGGGGAATGCCTGGGCACAGCTACCTCCTCTCCCATGGGGTGTTTACTTGACTTCCTTAGAAGTCGGAGCTGGTCCTGTCCCAAGTGGACAGATGGTGATGGTCCTGACCCAAGTGGTCAGATGGAATTGGTCCTGCCCCAATGGGGCAGATGGAAATTGGTCCTGTCCCAAAGCGGGGGACAGATGGTTTAACCAAAAGCCTAAGCCAACACTCAAAATAAAATAATTGTATTTAAATAAAGTTGTGGCCAAAATAATGCCAAAAACCCAAACCAAAATTATGTGTCCTTGTGTGAGTTATTAGGGGGGATTTCGGGCAGCCTTGTCACGCAAGACATCCTGTGCATGGGGTTAAGCGCAAACAATAAAAGACCTGCATGGAAAAACAGGGAAGGAAGATAAATACACATCCAAACTTGGCATACTTCTGCCAGAAATACTGCTGGTTGAGAGATGTGCAGGAAGCTGCAGGAAGCTGAGTTGCAACTGTGAGTGGCAACACATCTTGTATTATTATATTTTTTATGGTAAGCTGAGGAAATGGAGGGTTTTTTTGTTTTGTTTTTTGCAAATCGTGATTTTTTTTTTTTATGGCTTTTGCTCTGCAGCCAAGTTCTTTCCGCTTTGTCTCTTCTTACAGCCATATAAATACACAACACTGGGTGGGCTTTGTATAGTCCCCAAAACAGTGTTGCAGCGATTCATGAAAATACAGTTTGCAAGGAAGATGTGTAAATCACAGCCGGCCAAAAGCCCTCTTCTTCAGAGAAAGTTTAAATCTTCTATGCTCTTGCACAGCAGAGCTGGCCTCAGTAAATAATTTTATTGTGTTCTTTTATAAACAATTCTGGAAGAGAGAATTCTCGTCTTTAACACAGTAACGTATTGCAGCTTTGCTACCCAAAGATTTGGATTGATTACGGTGGGATTTAAGATTGATAATAGATAGATCCGTGTTATGACACCCATTGTTTTAGTGCTGGGCTATAGAGGAATGCTTCCTTAAATGGATCATTGTATAAAATATTGACCTGGAGGACTTCATTATTCAAGTCGGAGAGACAGCCACTACTTAACAGTAATAAACTGTTTCTCTGTTACATTGAGAATACTTCAGAAAATATGAGAGTTGTCAAATCTCTTGAAAATCCTGTCTTTATAGTACACATGACACTAAAGCTCGGGCAGTATTTTCTGCTAATAAAAGCAAAGGCACAGACAGATGTGAAGGATATCATGGCGCCCTGACAAGAAACTAAGAAAAATGATACTTTGTTGTGAAGAAGGAAAGACACAGGCCAATGACCTTGGGAAGGTTTACTAGACCCAGTTATTTCTGTTGGCGTAAACGTAAAGGAAAGGGAAGTAATGCCAAAGTGACGTAAAAATAAATATATAAACCTCGGGACCGTGCTAAACTATATATACACACATCTTGTGGAACAAATAATGTTGGAGAATGCAAAAGTAATTTATTTAATATTTACATGCACACATTTTTTTAAGGCAACATCCTGAAAGTGTGGAACAGATCAGCCTTATACAGCAGTCTTCAATAAGATAATGGACACAGTTCATAAAGAAATAAAGTCCTCCATGGGTGTGAATGGGAGCTGCACAATATAGGGGCTGACTCTGTTGCACAGTGGCCACACATTTCCATGAGGGTTTTTTTTGGTCGCTTGGTGGTAGAGATTTAAGAAGGCATCAATTTCCATTCTGACCTGTGTTTGTTGCATGCAACTGCTTCCGTTCCACTACAGTTCGACTTCTGATGAACCTGCATTGTTTGTCTCACTGTCTGTTGTGGTGGAATTTTATTTAATTAGGTACATAATCATTATGTTATTACACACTGTTCATTTCACTGCAAGGGATGGGGAACTATGCAAATGGGAAAAAGTAATGAATTTTGTATTGTTTGTGGACTGAATACAAGAAGAGTGCAAAGTGATATTTGCTGGCTTGATTTCCATTCTGGACATGGCATGAATAAGCAAACATCTGCAATTTCCAGTCTCATTTCTGTGTCCATTAGAATTCTCTAACTTCTCTACCTGGTGGCAACTACTCCATTGGGGTGAATCAGAGGGAGAGATGGGAGATGGGACATATTGACCACTTTCACCCGACTCCTACCTCTATTTGCGGTCACCTGGCAAGCATTCATTTTATCAGACTGAAACAGGAGAGGGGGAAGGTAGGGACCACTAATTTAGCTTTGCTGGAAGAACAGCTCCTTGTGATTTGGCATCTTCTTATTTCACCTGATCACTATAAGAGCTACTGTACAACTCTAAGAATTGGTGCCTGAATTTTCTTGTTTTCATCTTCCCTCCTTACCCGTTTTTCCTTTTGTATTGAGTCTTTTTAAAATTAAGCATGCAGTTAGATTTTGTCTTGATTTTACTGATCATATTTAAGCCACTCTGTGAGCTCTTTATTGGGTGAAGAAGAAGAAGAATTTGGATTTGATATCCCGCTTTATCACTACCCGAAGGAATCTCAAAGCGGCTAACAATCTCCTTTCCCTTCCTCCCCCACAACAGACACCCTGTGAGGTGGGTGGGGCTGAGAGACTTCAAAGAAGTGTGACTAGCCCAAGGTCACCCAGCAGCTGCATGTGGAGGAGAAGGGACGCGAACCCGGTTCCCCAGATTACGAGTCTACCACTCTTAACCACTACACCACACTGGTCCCCTCACTGAAGAGGGGGATTAAATGAATAAATAGCTTGGATTGTGTTTAAGGCTATTTGCGTCTGCCAGGTTGTTGCTCAGGCCTTGACATATTTGTACTCCTGACCCACCTGCCAACTTGCATAAGCTACTCATCATTAAAGAAGTGTTTGATAATTGACATGATTCATAAGTTAAGTGTTTTATAGGTGAACAATTCAATATGAAATCACATACTGAAGGGTTTTCTTCAATGATTCACTTAATTTTTATTCTAGCATCTAGTTAGGAAATCCAGAGCAAAGTCATTTGTTTTGCTTATATTATTATTTTGAGATTTTACTAGGTACATGAACTGGGGGCAGAAAGTAACAGGAAGCAGATGACTGTATCGCCATGATTTACGGCTTGCTCATTAGTTTCTCAACAGGCTAAACAGAATTTTATATACAATCTTTATAGCCTGAATTTAGTTGCCTGGAGCTGTCACTTAACGTCATCTGTGTACGCAGCACTGCCAGGTATTCATTTGGTCTAGATTAAACATGTTGAAGCAGTTGAGAAGGAACCATGAGCTTGAAAAGCATGACACTTGTTTTCATGGCCTATAGACTGAATGTTTTTAACATTATTTCTTTCTATTTTAGAAAGAAATCTCCCCTGATGAAATTCCCAAATTACATATGGGCACCATATTTCCTTCATTGAAAATTATGGAATCTGAGGACCAAACTAAAAGTGGCATTTGTGTCCTGATTTCTTAAAAAAAAAAATAGCTAGCATGTGGAGTGGCCAAGCCACATCAGAACCATGGTATGGGGGTGAGTGGGGCTTGAACCCTTTGCCCCAACTACAGTCCGGTTTGGCATTACCAAAGGGGAGGTGCAAAACACCTCCATTAGAGCCACTGAAACATGACCATTTCCTGTCCAAAGGCCCAGAAAAGTGTCCTGCCAGGAAACAGTGGCAGTAGAGGTGGCAGATACTGAAAGCTCGGGATACTGCCTTCGAGGCAGGGAACATAGATATATACAGAGGGGCAAGAACAAAGCTGAGGAAAGGCATTAAGGTGGCAAAGCAACAATATAAGCTTAAGGTGGAGAATTGCTTAGCCGATAACAACACAAAACAAGTGTGGCAGGGACTGCAGCATCTAACCAACTACAAGGGCAATACGGGGAACACGGTTAAGTCCGATGATTTGTTGGCAGAGGAGCTGAACATCTTCTTCGCCCGCTATGAGGTAAAAAGATCAGGTATCATAGCTCCTGCCTGACAGCCTACAAACTCTCAGCCACTTATTCTATATGACCATCAAGTGAAAGCTGCATTGAGGGCAGTGAATCCCAGTAAAGCTGCTCGTCCAGATGGGGTGCTGGGGATAGTGGTAAAAAAACTGTGCTGATCAACTAGCAGGGGTCCTGACAAGGATTTTTAACATCTCTCTGCAAACAGCTTGTGTTCCATCATGTTTGAAAGCAGCCACCATTGTCCCAGTCCCAAAGAAAACAGCAACTAACTGCCTAAATGACTACAGATCTATTGCATTAACATCTGTAGTGATGAAATGCTTCGAGAGATTGGTCCTTCAACACCCTAGAACATGTTTTCCACCGGATTTTGATAAACATCAGTTCGCCTATAGGAGAAATAGATCAACAGATGATGCCATAGCTACAGCCTTTCACCTTGCAACGAGTCATCTGGAGAGACCGGGGACTTATGTTAGAATGTTGTTTATTATAGCTCGGCTTTTAATACCATCCTTCCGGACATTCTTATCAAAAAGCTGATGGAACTAGACCTTTCTTCTACCATCTGTGATTGGATTAAAGACTTTCTGAGGGATTGGACACAAACAGTGAGGATTGGGTCTGTTACATCTACCTCCTTGAAGCTCAGCACTGGCACCCCACAGGGATGTGTGCTGAATCCCTGCCTGTATTCGTTGTATACATATGACTGTATTTCATCTGGCATCCACCGTAATTATTAAGTTTGCAGATGATACTACCATGATGGGTCTAATTACAGGTGGAGATGAATCAGCATAAAGGAGGCAGGTTCAAAAAGTATCTACATGTGCTTAGAGAATAACTTGCACCTAAATATTAGCAAGACAAAGGAGATGGTGTTGGACTTTCAGAGGAAGATAGGGGAACTAGCCCCGTTGTATATCAGGGGGGTTGTGTTGAGAGAGTCTCTTCCTTTAAATTCCTGGGAGTTTACCTTAGTGAAGACCTCACTTGGAAAAACAATATAACCCAGATGGTTAGGAAGGCCCAACAGAGACTCCATTTTCTCAGGGTCTTGCCAAAGAACAATGTAAAACAACAATTGATGATCTCCTTCTACCAGTCCACAATAGAAAGTGTCCTCTCATATTGTATCACAGTGTGGTACGTTGGCTTGTCAGCCACGGAGAGAAAGTCTTTACAGACGGTGGTGAACGCAGTACATGATACCGCGGGCTGTCCCCTGAGCCCACTAGATGACATCACAAGGGATTGTTGCCTTAGGAGAGCGAGAAAAATTCTCAGGGATGCTTCACACCCTGGCCAGCACCTCTTTAATCTTCTACCCTCAGGCAAGAGATATAGAAGTATAATCAGTTGTACCAACAGGCTAGAAAACAGTTTCTATCCATGGGCTGTTAGGCTGCTGAACGGAAAACAATATAGTGCAACCGACTTTCGGGGTTGGTGTGTTGTGCGACAAGCACACAGAGTGCAATGAGATTGAGTGTTTGTGGGTGGGGAGGGAGGCTCAGTTAATTTCATTGTACACAGGTTGTACATTGACAATAAAGGTATTATTATTATTATTATTATTATTATTATTATTATTATACTTCCCAGACCCTGGTGGAGGAGTTTTCCTACCGGGGGTGGGACTGCAACTACCATTCCCAGAATCACCAACAGAAAGATGACGATGTATATGTCATTACTGTTGAGGAGAAGGCCCTTCCAAGGCATTACAGTGGTACCTCTGGTTGCGAACAGGATCCGTTCCGGAGGCCCGTTCGCAACATGAAAAGGCCGCATCCTGAAGTGCCACGTCTGCACACACACACAGCGCAATTTGGCACTTCTGCACATGCGCAAAGCGCGATTTAGCACTTCTGCGCATGCACACACACTAAATCCAGAAGTAACCTGTTCCGGGATTTCTGGGTTCAGCGCATCCGTAACCTGAAAAACGTAACCCGCAGCGGACGTAGCATGAGGTATGACTGTAGAGGGCTTTCTTTCTAGTGGAATAATATGCTAGTCTTAGTCCCATTCCTGGCAGGCAAAAGATGCTGTGTTGGTGTCTGGGGTGGCCAAATCTACAGTTCTCTATCTACAGAGCGGTCAGGTGATGCCCCATGAAATACCCTATTTTCTCACCTGATTAAAGAAAAAATGCCCAGGATGCAAAGGGGTAGCTTGCACACCCCTCACTACTGACCCGCTGGCAGCTGTCTTTGTGATTGCTTTCCTCTCCCTGTGGTTCTAAGGCCAATGCTGGGAAAGACATGTGTTGGTTAAAACAAAACAAAACTCAGTAAAGAGCAACATTTCAATAAGGCTTGTGAAATGCCTCCCGGGAGCTCCACACATCTCTTCTTTTGCTTTGCATTGTTTACAACAAACTTGCCTGTGTTTCATCCGTTTCTCTCCCAGTGCTTTTACAGCCAGTGTAAATTCCAGCCCTCTTCAGCCATTCGAAAAAAATAAAACTAAAATAAAAAATTCTATGAATAATGAATGTGCATGGGGTGGGGGCAGGATAAGGTGAAACTTCTCCCATCGCCATGCTTTCCCATATCTTTAGAGAAGTTAGTGAGGCAAAGATAGGTGCAAATATATGGACCCCTTTCCCTTATTGCAAAGTTAAGAACAGTCACTGCTCTCTTTCACTACAAGTTCTTCACAAAATTAGTTGCAATGTGATATTTATTTATTCAGCTTATAATCTGCCCTTCCTCCTAGAGGAGCCTGGAGCGGCAATCACATCAGTAATAATAATAGTAATAATATTTTTAAAGAAGCATTCTACGAACAGTTTAAAATATTCTCTCGGTCTGTGATTTCATGGTTGCCAGGAACAGCATCTTTCAGCCATTAATGTTGTTGTTGTTTAGTCGTTTAGTCGTGTCCGACTCTTCGTGACCCTATGGACCATAGCATGCCAGGCACTCCTGTCTTGCACTGCCTCCCGCAGTTTGGTCAAACTCATGTTCGTAGCTTCGAGAACACTGTCCAACCATCTTGTCCTCTGACGTCCCCTTCTCCTAGTGCCCTCAATCTTTCCCAACATCAGGGTCTTTTCCAAGGATTCTTCTCTTCTCATGAGGTGGCCAAAGTATTGGAGCCTCAGCTTCACGATCTGTCCTTCCAATGAGCACTCAGGGCTGATTTCCTTAAGAATGGATAGGTTTGATCTTCTTGCAGTCCATGGGACTCTCAAGAGTCTCCTCCAGCACCATAATTCAAAAGCATCAATTCTTCGGCAATCAGCCTTCTTTATGGTCCAGCTCTCACTTCCATACATCACTACTGGGGAAAACCATAGCTTTAACTTCAGCCATTAAAAGCTTGGGTAAACAGGAATGTTTTTTTAAAAAAAAAATCATCCAGAAAGACAATAAAGAGGGAGACAGGCTCATCTCACCAGCGAGAGCATTCCACAAATGGGGAACCACCACTGAAAAGGCCCTGTCATTAGCCAATGCAAACTGGGTAGTCCCTAGAGTTGGCAGCACCAACAAGGCCTCCTGACTATTGTAGGGTCCAAGATGGGGAGTCATAGCCCATGCTTGGTGGATTAACCCAGGGGTAGCCAACACAGTATCTGACAAATGTTGTTCGACTTCAGCTCCTATCAACCCCTGCCAGCACAGCCAGTGGTCAGGGATGATGGGAGCTGAAGTCGAACAGCATTTGTCAGACACTGTGTTGGCTACGCCTGGGTTAAACCTATCCTAATAAGGATATCCTGGAAGATAAATTGTCTATCACAACCTGAGGTGAATTTGACAAGGTACGTGAATCTGTCCTGTGACTCAAAACCTTCAAAGCACAATAATATAAAATGTAAGCGTTGTTTGGGAGTTCAGGGTTGCAGTTGTTACGTGGCACTGACTCCATGGCCCTACCTGCACTATGTGTTTAAAGTAGTATCATTAAAGCACTTTGAACAGCCATAGCTTCCCTGAAGGATTCCTGGGAACTGTGGTGTGTTAAAGATGCCGAGAACCATTAGCAGATGCCCGCTCCTCTCACGGAACTACCTTTCTCAGGGCTTTTATTCAGCAGAACTCAGTTCTGGCACCTCTCAGGTGGGCACCATTGCCATTATAAGAGAACAAGGGAGGCGTTCGTGATGAGTTCTGGCACCTCTTTCACTGGGTATACCAGTCAATCCCTCTCTCCAGGTAGGGTTGCCATATGTCCAGAATTTCCCAGACATGTTCGGAATACTGCAGTCTGCAACAGTGTGCGGGTGAAAATCCAGACGTATGACAGGCTATGTCAGCAGTTCCATTTTTGCCCATTTTCCATTGCCCCCCAAAAGCTCAGGGGACCCTGGGAATTGTAGCTCTGTGCAGGTAAGTGAAGTCTCCCGAGGCCTAACACCCCAAGTTTCTCTGGGGAAAAGCATGACCATTAAAACTGGTGTGATACTGCTTTTACATGTATAGCACAGACAGGACCCATGTCATGGCTCTTTACCTTTGTACATGACAACAGAGCCTTTTCTTCCTGTGGAAGAAACGAAAAGGCCAGCTGTACAGCAGGGAAGCAGCCACAGGAAAGCGTGTCGAGATGAGCAATCCACCGGGTGGGCAGAGGTGAAAATAAAGGGACAAAATTCATCTGCATCCCCAGCAGGTCCTGGTCATTTATATATTAATCAGTTTTCAGTGTCGAACTTGGGGAGACTGTGCCCATTTCATGGTGCCGTGCAGAGAAAATGAAGTGTGTAAGGTCATTTAATAAAGATTAAATTAAAAACATATTCCTATTGCACCCTCAGGGTCCATTAGCCCTGATGAGTGTACAAATACTTTCTTTGTTACATGTGCACTGTCCCGAAAGAGGCAGTGTGCTTCTCTCATTATAAATGTGCACCTGAAAAGATTGAACATTATCCCCTCTTTTTTAACTGACCTGTGGCCACCGCTGGGTTCATTAGTGCAGAACATCTTTTCCACTGGCTGAGTATGCCCTATTGTTTGCACCGGGCAGGGTCAAGTCAAGGGCACTCAGCCTAGATTGGACTCATTTGTCACAGGGTCTAACAACAAAGCTGATTTCAGCAGAGACGGGGTGAATTTCATGGGGTTGGAACACAACCTTTGACACGGAGTGCCCACGGCTCCTCAGACGCGCGCAGATGGCCTGCCACCCTTCGGCATCTGGAAAACAAAGGACCGGCGAATTACAACAACAACAGAAAATAATAATAGTAAAAAGTTTCCGCTGTCAGCATATATTTTGAGTGCTTAAATTATTTGCAGGGTGTTTTTTGACAGTCTAAAATTGCATCTTGAACATTTGCGATAATCGCTGTGCTTTTTAGACTATGAAAGGCGGGGGGAAACAATTCAGTTGGGGGCTTATTGCTTAACTGGTGTAACAGTGTAAAGTGTAGCAATTTAGTGGGGAGTGGAGGTTTTCCATGGTCAGCAGGAGCCAGCATGAACAATGGGTCGTGCTGAGGTAGCATGTGGAAAATGACTTTAATACACTATATAGAATGGCTTATTGCTTTGGTCAATAGGCTGCAGTGAAGATGGTGTATTCAGCCACTTGGGAAGGTTAAACCTGTCAGGGTACACCGTGACTGATATGCAGGGGCTGCTTATGAGGTCTCTAATGGAAAAACCTGACAAGCAAAGTTATAAAGGTTACACTTGACACATACTTCAGCATTATGCCTTATATTAATCCATTTTTTTTAGAGGTAGGGTGCTTTATATTTGTTAGAAATTGATGCCACAATAGTATTAAAACTCTAGAGGAAACATTTAAACTTCAGGATTTGGTGATGCGGGGGTGGCGGCAGGGAGAAGGTTTTATTTTATCTTATTTATTAACAACTTAAGCTGAATAGATATACAAGCCATCTGAAAAGCAAAACCCGCCCAACGTAATATTGCCAAATGTTATTTTTAGCCATTAAAATCATTTCATTGGCATTGTAAATTAACGTAATTAAACCCATTTGCATCATTTATCCCCTAAGATGGAAGTGAGTGTATAACACATATGGTGAAAGTTGAAGGTTGGACTTTGTGTTTAAAGGATAGGGCAAAGAAGATGAACATGCAGGAATTAGCTGTGGATTTGATTCTGCAAGCTGCATGGTGAGCCAGGCAGCATTTGTGTTCTGTGCCTGGCCGGGGTATCCTTTTTTATATATATATATAAAAGGAAAACTACCCCTGCATGTTTTTTCCTGGAAAGGTGCCCTTATGATCCTGTAACAAGAATAACCTCTGTGCTATTTTAATTATAATGACAAATAGGAGAAGATTGACCCTTCCAGGCAAAGTAGCATCATTTTAAACCAAAGCGTAACAGAACCTTATATTCTACTATTAGACTAAAAAGAGGCTAGCAGTGTCTATCAGTGCTTAATTAAACAGACGACCTATTGCACTTGAAACGGAGTTCCCTCAACCCATTCATTAATAATTTCTTAAACCACCTGGTGCAGAATATACAGGTGGACTTCTAGTGCATTTGGTGTCACTAAGGGGGGAAACAGGGGCAACTGCAGCCACAGGTAAATCACAAGCTCAGGTGAGCCCCATAGCTGCCAAGTCTCCCGTTTTCCCCGGGAAACCCGCGTTTTTAAAGCCGTTTCCCGCTGTCATCCCGAATGGCGAAATATCCCGTAATTCCCCCGGATTTTTTCGGTGCCGCTCTGCCCATGTCTGGGCACCGGAAATCGGGCAGCACCAGCACCGGAAGTTGCTTCTACGCATGTCTGGACATGCGCAGAAGCGACTTCCGGTGCCAGCGCTGCTGATCCTGTATTTTTCTAACCGGGACTTGGCAGACTTTGCCTATAGAGGTAGCAGATCAGCAGGGCATCTGCCTAGGCTACCAGTTGCTGGTGTGCTAATTATATTTGTATGTGGAGTATACCACATGGTAAGTGCATAGGTACACAAGTGACACATGCGGAATGTTTACCTGGTGCACTGATTGCCATCACATTGATTTCGACGCTAAAGTGATGTAGCTCTCTTCATAATGTGCAGCAGGTTAACATTAGGTTTCATGTGGTAATTATATTTGATTTGAGAGCGAATAGAGAGGGCATGTGAACCCACAGCAAGTAACTGCAATAGTATAATCCACTTTCCTGCTGTTGTAGCCTGACATTAGATTCTAGGTAATCTAATTCCTGTTACTTAAGAGAATCTTACTATTCTCAAATATATATATATATATATTAAAGTGCTGAATCTGACAGCACAGAGGGAGAGTGACATTTTCTCTTTTATATTATGTTTGGTTTCTTCGAGGAAAAGAGCTGTTTAAATATTTGCTCAGAATGCACAGTATTTTTGGACGATTGAGATAATGAAGTGTTGGAGGTTACAGCCACGTGGTTTGTCCCTGAGAAGGGGGCAAATAAAGCCTTGAAGAATTATCATAAAACATCCAATCTACAGTTCTGTCATATTTATTGAAGAACTTGGTCTAGCCTTAATCACAGCCAGATTCTTGCCTGTGTCCTACACATCAGTAAATATTAGCAGAGAGAATCATAGAATCATAGAAATCTGGAGTTTGAAGGGACACCAAGGGTCATCTAGTCCAACCCCTTGCAATGCAGGAATCTCAACTAAAGCAGATGGCTATCCAACTTTTGCTTTAAAACCACCAATGAAGGAGAATGGACAACTTCCCAAGGGAGTCCATTCCACTCCCAAACAGCTCTTACTCTCAGAATTCTTTTCCTGGTGTTTAGTTAGAATCTCCTTTCTTGTAACTTGAATCCATTGGTTTGAGTCCTACCCTCCAGAGCAGAAGAAAACTAGCTTGCTCCATTTCTCATATGACGGTCTTTTAGATATTTAAAGCTTTATTATCGTATTTCCACTCTGTCTCCTCTTTTCCCGGCTAACCATACTCAACTCCCTCAACTGTTCCTCATAAGGCTTGGTTTTTTGTTACATTGAACAAAAAAGTTAAAATATTACCGTATTTAATTGTGCCTTGCATGTATTTTGGATGCTCTGCATAAATAATGTGTGCCAAGAATCGTGGTCTTCTATGTATCTGTTGAAGCCTATTTTCCTAGATGGGAAGGTCAGACCTTTAACCAAATAGAGATTTGTGCCCTGTGTGAATGTCTGTGTGTATGTGTTTGTGTGGTATTTCATCTAGCCTAAATAATGCCTATATGCCTGTAGTCTTTGTCCATGGAGTTTTCTTGGCAGGGATACTGGAGTGGCTTGCCAGTTCCTTCTCCAGGTGGATCACGTTTAGTCAAAACTCTCCACTATGACCTGTCCATCTTGGGTGACCCTGCATGGCATAGCTCATAGCTTTTCTGAGTTATTCAGGCCCCTTCGCCATGACAAGGCATTGATCCATGAAGGGGCGTGCTATGGTCCATGGGGTCACGAAGAGTCGGACACGACTAAACAACAACAACAAATAATGCCTAAGTCTTTAGCCAAATGATGTGTCCTTTTTCACTGCTTCAAAACGCCAAAAACTGTTGTCCCCCAAAACTCTGGCATAGAGATAAGAGTCTTGCACAAGGTTATCCATTGAGTCTGGCTGCATTATTGGAAGTCAATCCTCCAAGATTTTGATCTTTTAAGTAGTTAGAAACAGGGCCTTTTTCAGCTGGAACTCACTAGAACTGAGTTCTGACACCTCTTTGTAGTGTACCAGCAGCTACATAGCTTCGGGCTGCATTCCCTTTGTGGCTTTGTGGGGCGATCAGGCATCCCCCCCCTAAAAAAGCTGAACAACTTACTTTGGCTCCCCCCTAAAACAAGCAAGCTCAACAAGTTAGGGTTGTCAGTCAAAAAAAGAAGAAGTGGGAGTTCCTGCGCCTCTTTTTTAAAAAAAGAAAAAAGCACTGGTTAGAAACATATTTGCTACTAGTCATAACATATAGCATATAATGAAAATATAAAGGGGTGGGAAGGGAAATTGGAACAATGAGAGTCCCTTCCCACATTATGAGGAGGAATAGTATGCAAGTCATTCTTGCAAGGAAAAGATTCATACCTTGCATGGTTTGCTCTCTCTCTCTCTCTCTCTCTCTCTCTCTCTCTCTCTCTCTCTCTCTCTCTCTCTCTCTCTCCATGTTGCCTGTCTCTGGTTTGCAAATACACAAGGGCTTATACTGTGGTTTTGTTCCAGAGTGCAGCTAGCATAAGGTTTCTCATGAATGAATGGACATCATTCTATAGAATGCAAAATAAAGGCTTCCGGGTTCAGCGCCAGCGTCGATCGGCGGGGCTTCGTCTCGTCTCCGAGACGGCCCGTCTCTGCTAGGAGTGGGGAGGGCAGCGAGAGCGACGCTGCGCCCCTTAGAACCTCGGGAAGGGCGTCCCGAGGGCAATTTGCTCGGCATAGACCCAATCCGGACTCCCCAACTCTTCGGCTAGCTCTAATAAGAGCTCCGGAGCGAGGAGGGTAGAAGTCGCGGGGGCCATTTTGAGCGGCAACGTTATTCTAGCAGGGAGAAGCTTCAAGCCGAAGGCGGAGAGCGCTGGATTCTTCCGAAAATAAAACGATTGGAAAAGACTGTAAGTAACCTCACGATTTGGATTATAAAACAATTTGGATCTGGGAGAGAGGGGAGAAAAGAGGAAGCCACCCCCCCCCCACGGCAACAAAGAGACAGTAAATAGAAACCCGAAGCCATAAACAGAAGATTTGCAATTCAAAAAGGATCTCTCAAAGGCATCAAAGAGAATCTCCCCTTTGATGCAGGGTGAAAAGGGGAGAGAGACTGTGGTTTATGACTGCCCTGCAGCAAGAGGCAAAGCCTAAGAAAAACCTTTCTTTCCCCTGGGAGCCGGCAGCCCAGACAACCCAGTGAGTTGATCAGGATTTATAAGTCAATTTTTACCTCACTTTGTATTTCTGGACTTTGTGGAATTTCTTTTTTGGCTTAAGTGCTTGTGAAATGTGAGTTCGAACTTTATTGTTAATAAGACTTGAAGAATGCAGCCAGCTTGTTAAAATGGAGTCGAGAAAATAAACTGTGATCATATTCCACCCCACGTGACAAGTTTTGACCTTGGCAGGACTGAAATATGTCAACAAAAAAGTGTTCCCCTGAGTTCCAGCGGTCTGTTTTGACCTTAATGTGGGAAACAAGAATAGAGCTATGTCAAGAGGAGACAAGACGGCAAGAGTTACAGAAAAAACTTCAGGAGGTGATGGCGGAATATGATTTTTTAGGAGATGAAGCTTTTGACACTGAAAAAGATGAATGTGAGAATGACAATCATGGGGAAGGAAAAGATGAAGATGAGGACTGTGATGATTCAACACAAAATGAAGCACACCACGAAAAAAATGATGACTCTACTCTACAAAAAGTTGGATGGAGTGCCCTGCTTTTGAGGGGGGCACGATTGGTATTATTGGAACTCCAGAACGCCCACAGGGAAGAAGGAAAAAATATGCAGAGAAGAGAAGAAATCCAGGGGTCCTGTATGGTGGCCTGGATGGCAAAAGACTGTAAACAGGGGGTGGGGTGAAGGGAAAGTGATGTTGTGATTATAAGGATGGATTAACAGGTTTATAACTGGTCTGCTGATTTTGGAATTTGCTGGATTGGGGGGGTGGAGCCGGTAATCGGGGATGTAAGGTTAAATTGAGAATAGTTATAGTTTTAAAAGTGAATGGATTTTGGAAAATGTGAAAATATGGAGGCTTATAGAGGGAGAAAAAAAAATTAGGCACGGGAAGAGAAAATGGGAGTTTGATTTTTCAGTGATTTGAATATTAGATGAAAATGTTAACAATTGATTTATAAGTTGTATAAGATACAAAGGTGTATTTTTATAAAGTAAGAAACTGTTGCAGATGATAAAAAAGGGATGAAAACCGGGGAAGGGGGGGGGAGGGGAAGCCCACAAAATATGGTTTTACAACTATGAATGCAAGGAAAATTTTTCTGTTTTGTATTGTTTTTTTCTTCTTCTTTTTTTCGCCCTTTCTTTTTTCCCTTTTTTCCTATTTCTATTTTTCTCTTTTTTTGGTATGACAATAGATGGTTGGATGGATGTCCTCCTGCGTACTGCCCTGGTTTGCTGGAGCTCCCTGGTGGCAGGGGGGGGCTTTGGGGTCAGGGGAGGGGGAGGAGGACAGAAATCCAAGCATAAAATGGACCATCTCTGACTGTTCACATACATGGGATACTTCTGTGGCAGGGGAGGACCCATGTGGGTGGGTAGGAAGGAGGTGGAAAGGGGTTTAAGTATGTACCGTTTTTTTTGTTTTTTTGTATTTTGTAAAATTAATAAAAAGTATGTTCCAAAAAAAAAATAGAATGCAAAATGAATCAAAAGTCTTCCATTGACTGGGGTTAGTTTCTAATGATTGCAACCGTGTTGCAGATAAGGAAGATATGCTTGTGTTGTGTTTGAAAATAAACATTTAAATAAACCTTTGACAGGTCATCCCCAGCAAGCTACTAAGGTGACATATTGGTCACAAGGGCAAAGGTACAGTACTCTCAAGAGCTAGAAAGGTTGGGTAAAAGCCGGAAACAAAGAAGGTGATGTGGAGGGGGGATAGTCATGTTTCAGTATGTCAGAGAGTTAACAAATGAATGCCAAAGGTTCAGCACTAAGGCTGATGTTAATGTATATAAATGATCCAAAAGGGGTTGGGGCAGTAAGGTTGACAACATTTACAGATGACACAACATGACTGAGTTTGTCAAGAGCAGAGAACATCAGTGGTACTTAAGGGATCCAAGTTAATGGGCAAAGCACAAATGCGGAGGAAATGTATTGTTTCCAAGAGCGTCCAATGTTAATTACTGATATTTATCAGAACTTTCTAAGTGACCTCGAGCTATTTGTAAAGAAACCTTTCCTGGCATTGCAAAGAAGAGCTCAAGGAAGACTTGCATGTGGAAGACAGCGAGAAATATCCTTGAATCTGCAACAAATGAGGATGTTACTTGTCGCAATGTTCTTCCAGAAATCAATAGGTGTCCCTTTTGTGCCCTGTTCCTGTTGACTTGGTCCCCCCCCCCTTAATATATTGAATTGGCCAAGAATCCATTCCTGAAAATTACTAAAGTGAGAGAGACTTAATGTATAGAGGAGTGAAGAATAACTTCTGAAGGAGAACCAAAAACAAGGGCTATGCACTGCCTTCCGTAAGAACGTGAAAACAAATAATCATACAAGGACATTAAAAATGATAATTGGAAATTGTGGCTGTATTCCAAAATACACATACACACACATTCATGACTGCATCTGCGTAGGGAGAGGGGATTTTTCTTTCTAGGAGCAGCTCCTGACACCTGCTAGAGGAACATTCCAGAAGGTCCTCAACTTCAGAGCTGATGGAACCTGCTGATTGCTGGTGGCCAATGTTGAAAGAGGTAAAAATCCCCTATGAAAGCCATGTGCTCTGTAGCTGAGCCACCAACATCAATGTGTTACTCTTAATATTCTTCTTCTCAGGCTGTATTTTTTTTTACCATCTTAATATTAATATGGCCATCTTCACATTATTTTCAGATTCTCCTCTTTTATTTCTTTTTTTTACCCTTTCCATTCCTTTTGTCTTTACTTTTAACTGCAAGCTGCTTTAGGCAGGGATCAATTTCTTATATTAGTTTTTTTCAAGAAGAAAATTAAGTATGTTCTTTAAACGGATATTGTGGGTGCTATATGGATAATAGGCTAAGCAATAAACCTATCACCGTCTTCACATACTAGTTTTCTGGTCTTTTTTTTGTCATCCCTGTAATTCACCCCTTGAACTATGCTCAATCTTTCTTGAACTATGCATGGTGTCCATAATAGCAGGACACAATGCCTCCAGGAGTTCAGCACAGATGTACTGTTATTAGTTCCTGGAACTTGAAGAGGAAAACAAACACACACATACTATGTTCCTGTCCTGTAAATGACATTGGCCTTTGTGCCCAAGCAACACACTGTTGATTCTTATTTAATTTACCTATTATAAGCCCTACATGTTTCTGAGAAGTGCTGCTGTCTGGCTAGCTATTCCCTTTCTTGTGTACTTGGTATTTCTTTCCTGCGTGTAACACTTTATATTTGCCCTTTCTGGGATTGAGTTTGTTGCTATCTGCCCAGCCATCGCTTGAATCTGCTGTGGACAATATCATATTTCACCATCTAAATGAGAATTTTGCCGCAAGAGAAAGGAGAAAGCCAATGAAGGATTCCACATTCAACATGAACACAGGCACAAGGGATGAGATTTAACCAGAACGCTCAACGCAATAATCCTCTACTTGCTAGTAGTATGATTAACTACTTTGTGTGATTCATAAATGGAGCTTGGCTATAAGCGAAAGCGCTGCTTTTGTAGCTGGGCTTTTTGCTATTTCTTTTCTCCACCTGCTATCCTTGCAAAGTTCTGCATTTCATCTAAAAGCCTAGATAGCTTTATAAGAGGAATAATGCATTTTCCAGTGTTTTACTTTGGGCATTTGCAAATACTGTCCTCAAAGAACAAGTGAGAACTATTCATTACTGACCTTGAAAATGTTTAGTTGAATAGCCATTATCTGTGCCTCCAGTTTATAGATTAGGGGTAAGAGGATCTCTCCCATTCCATACCTTTTTAGGGAGCTTTCACTGGGACTTCCTCACACACTGAAACAGATTTTATAAAGGGGGGGGGAGACATCTCCTGATGTCTTCAGTCTGTTCCACTTACCAATGATAGTTGAACTAGGGTGGCCAAATACAGCAGTCACCTATTTGAAGAAGTCTTTCATTTGGAGGGCTGTCTGGTCTAAGACTGGTGCAAAGAAAGCTGGAGGAAGAGCATTAACAGTAGCCCATCCACAGTTAGCACCTGAACAGGCACCTGAACAAGCATCTGCTCAGTCTTTGCCACCATGGTGATCAGTATCACATTTAAATCATAGCATTCATTTCAAAATTTGCATCTCTACATCTAAATCAGCATGTGCACGTATTATGCAAACATGTCTCCTGTTTTGTACTCTCGTTTGGTGGTACATTTCCACTTTAAGAGTGATATGGAAGTGGTCACCCTAAGTTGAGCCCAGCTCTGATAATTTGCCCTTGCCTGTTGATAGGACAGCCTCCCTCCAATATAATTTCTACTTGGGACTGGGTTTCCTCCCTTTGTCACATCCCCAATCCTGCAGATGCTTGCATCATTGGAACCCCAACTCCCTTGTACGGCAAGGCAGCTGTAACTTGGTCCACAGAGCAGGAAATAGTCTTGAAATATTTATTTTGCTTTTGCTCAATTATTCATGTTCCTGGACTTTAACATGGTGGACATTGGGTCCACATTGGGACCCAGTGAATGAAGAAGAAGAAATTGGAGGACATGACATCTTGGAGTTTCTTCACTTGTAACCACTGAGCACCACACTAAATGTAGCATTTCTTGTGAAAATGCAAGTAATGTGCACATTTTTAAAAAATGTAAAGAGCAGCCATGGAGGACTCCAAAGCAGAATGAATGAATTTTATCCTTCCCCTTCCCCTGCTTCGGTCCCAGTGAAAAACCACAGTGAAAATAGCAGCTGGGGGGGGGTGATTTCTGTTGGGTTGCTACAGCGGGTGGGGTGTTAACACTTCCTCTCCCTGCCCTTTACTTTGCTTGGATCATTCTATATAACTCTGTTATCACTAGTGCCAGCTAGCGACATTAACTGTAACATCTATTTATTTCTTTATCTCCAAGGAGCTCAAGGTGGCATAAATGGCTATCCCTCTCCTGATTGATCACTACAACAACCCTGTGAGGTAGGTTAGGCTAAGAGGCAGTGTCTGGCCCAAGGTCACCCAGGGAGCTTCATGGCTGAGTGGGAATTGGAACCCTGGTCTTCCAGGTCCTGTTTGACACTCTAACCACACAACCTCTCAACTACCAGATCACGTATTTTACAGTGCTAATTGCCCTACAATCTAAAGAGCAGGCTAGCGGCGCCGAGGGCACGACTTTTCTTTATGCCCCTGTCACGTGACCAGGCTAACCCTTCCTGTGATGTTCATATTTTTTCAGTTTTCCTTCTGGTCCACAGTTGTTGCTCTCTCTCTCTCTCTCTCTCTCTCTCTCTCTCTCTCTCTCTCTCGTGAGTGTCATTCCTTTGGCTGACTTGGATGTACTTAGCCTACTCTGTTTGGAGCAGGATTTTGTTTTGTTTTGTCCACAGCTGGTTACCCATGGCCTCTGGGGTGGCAGGAATCATTTATACACCACCCCGGAATAAATCCATACCAGCATTTGACCTACTCTTCTCTGCAAATTTCAGAAATAAGAGAAATTTGTTTAGTGAGCTACATGAAATGTGTACACACTTCACAAGGAACACTGAAATAATTGGCACTAATTGGCATCCTTGCTGGCAGTGTCACCGGAGAGATCAAGGTGCAATACACACCAGTGGAAATGTTCTCTGACTTGTAAGGGTGGGTGTTTTAGGTCAAGGTTGCTGTGCTTTGAAGCAGAGTTGATCTGTTGTTGCCAGTGCAGAAAGAACCCCTCAGTGGATACTTGGAGGTTTGATCTCCAGGACTGTCACTGAGAACAGAATTAACTTAAAAACAAATAAGGATGTTGGTAAGTGAGTTGTTTTGAGAGCAATGTGAAAATAAGTCTCTGCATGCTTTGAAACTCAAGATTACCAATATTTCACATTGCCTTTCCAGAATGAGTGGGTGTGGTGTTGCTTCTTTAGTAATGTTTCTTAAATCTTGATCTGATACGCTGCCTTTGCAAAAGCACTTTGTCACTTAAGCATTTAGTGAGGATAAACTTTAAAAATGAAAACTGTGCCACACTCATTATCTCCGTGAAACAAATGTGGCATGGAGTGCTTCTCAAAATAGCTTGCAAAATGTGATAAATTTTGCATAAACATTCTTATTGAAAGTCACCAGTCACATTCAAAGAGATAAGGATATATATATATATATATATATATATATATATATATATATATATATATATATACAACCCAAAAAAACCCACCATCGTGGTTATAATTAATCCAGATTGCTCATCATCATGGCAATCCACTCTCCAAACAAGGAAACAATCTGGCTAACTGATAAATGTTATCACTGTATTCAAATGCATAAACAATATGATAGAAGTGAGGAAATCTGTTTTCTTGTTGTGCTTCCGATAAATGATCTGAGGCAACCTAAGTAATGGTGATGTAGATTTCTTGGGTTCTTTGGGTGCCTGGACTTTGCCCACCCTGCTTTAATAACCCACATATGAAGCATCTGGCCTGGAGTGCAATGTTTGTCTTTTGCTTTAACAATTCCATAACAAGGTGAAGTGGAGCACTCCAGAGGATAGCTATAATAGCTTTATTGCCTTTTTCATTATTAAGACCTCTTAAGATAATTGTTTTCAAAATTATAATACAAGCTTTTCTGAACTTTCAGTATGGGCACTGATTTATGCCGTCCATGATTTCATTTCAGCTCTGTTTCACACTGTGTTAATTTTCATTAAGTTCATTATGTCTGAGACCTCTTAAGGGATTTATTTAAAATTCAGCTCTTGATTAGACCCATCTTGTATACTTTTCTGCTGGAACAATATCCTTTTTTTGTCCCAAAGATAACAAGATCTGAGTTATGGTAGTAAGGTTGTTCCTAAGAGTGTCTGCATTAAGTCTATTAGCAATATTAATATGTTGCTGTAATTATTTTTTGATGCATGTAAAACATAAAAGATTTGATAAGGTAAATCCTCATCAAAAGATAGATTTAACACAAGTAAGTTAGTGAAATAAATCTTGATTAGACAGTTCTCATATCACACAGTTCATTCTTTTATATAATATACAGGATTAGGTGAACTTGAAAATAAGAAGTCAATATAATTTTAAAGGATTTAGGGAGTCGATTCATCAGAGAGCATAGCATGTAGATGTTTAATTTAAAAAACAGCAGTTTGCAGTCTGGTGTAAAGCTCTCCCTAAAGCTATTAAATGTCATCTTGACTATATGGTTATCAATATGAAAAGTAGCCAGCAAAATAGATATATCTTACTAGAAAATACAACTTTGTTTTACTATTGTTATTGTTGATGATGATGATTCTTGTTTTATGCTCTGATGTAGAACATCTTTGATGGAGCAGGAATCTCACTGCCACAATTTTTAGGGAATGGTCCAAATCTTTCCCTTCTCTCCCTCCACCAACACCCCCCCCCCAAAAAAGGTAAGAACTACCTAAATGAACACATTTGCCTTAATCCAGCTAGGGCTCATAATCATACAGGAACAGGTTTACGAATCAATCAGTCATTTTATTTGTATGCCTCCTTTCCAAAGTCAAAACCATACTCAAGAAGACTTACAACATAAAAAACTACATTTTTACAAAACAAAGGTAGTCCCAAACAACAAAATATCAAAAAGTACAAAATCAAATTGAACAATTTCCACACAGATTACAAGATACAAAACAAAGATGCAAAAAAATTAACACCAACAACCACAACAATCCCCACTCCAAGACTCCATTCAGCAGCCTCAGCCCTTGCAGCTGAAGTCAGTTAAGGCCCCACCCTCCCAGGCCAGGTAGGAAAAGGCCTTAAGGCAGGAAGCAGGTCTTCCCGGACCCACAGCCAAGATGACTAGAATCATAGAATCATAGAGTTGGAAGAGACCACAAGGGCCATCCAGTCCAACCCCCTGCCAAGCAGGAAACACCATCAAAGCATTCTTGACATATGCCTGTCAAGCCTCTGCTTAAAGACCTCCAAAGAAGGAGACTCCACCACACTCCTTGGTAGCAAATTCCACTGCCGAACAGCTCTTACTGTCAGGAAGTTCTTCCTAATGTTTAGGTGGAATCTTCTTTCTTGAAGTTTGAATCCATTGCTCCGTGTCCGCTTCTCTGGAGCAGCAGAAAACAATCTTTCTCCCTCCTCCATATGACATCCTTTCATATATTTGAACATGGCTATCATATCACCCCTTAACCTTCTCTTCTCCAGGCTAAACATACCCAGCTCCCTAAGCCGTTCCTCATAAGGCATGGTTTCCAGGCCTTTGACCATTTTGGTTGCCCTCCTCTGGACATGTTCCAGCTTGTCAGTATCCTTCTTGAACTGTGGTGCCCAGAACTGGACACAGTACTCCAGGTGAGGTCTTCCTTAGCTGGAAGGAAGGAATTGTCTGCACAAACACAACGGGAGACATACTCCTACATTCATTCCAGGCATATCAGGGAAGGCTAGGAATGACTTCTGCAGAATCACAGCTAGGATTGCCACCTGTCCCTAGAAAAAGGTGATTGTCCTTTTTTTTTCTTTTGAGAAAAGTGTCTCCTGTCCTGTTTGGACTTCAAATGGGAAGCCTTTATTCACGTATTCGAGCTCCTCCTCAAAACTGCATGGGCAGAGGGTGGGTCTGGTGGGAGCCTGAGCAGGAGTTTGTGTGGGCAGAGGGTGAGGAGGAGAGCTGAGAGGGAGAGCAAGAGTTGTTGTGGGGTGTGGGGACAGGCTGAAGTGGGGCTGGAAGGAGGAGAGAGAGAGACAGAGAGACAGAGAGAGAGAGATTTTGCGTGGGCAGAGGGTGGATCACAGAGAGCAAGAGAGAAGGTTTGCAGTGTATGGACCGGCCATAGCTGTCAACTTTCGGATTTGAAAATAAGGGATCAGCAGCAGCCTCACCTGTCCCGGTATACCTGTCTACGGTATATCTAACAATCCAGGATAGCAGTGGGAAACGGCACTGGAGTAAGGAAATTTCCAGCAAAAAAAAGGGAATTTCCAGCAAAAAAAAGGGGGGAAGGCTGACAGCTGTGGCTTGGAATAAGGGAGTTTCCCGCAAAAAAACGGAGGGTTGACAGCTATGGGACCGGCTACGGTTGAGTTTCATGTTTTGTGTGTGCAGGGGGCAGAAATAGACCTTCAAATGGAAGCCAGCCCTTAGAGACAGTTTCAGTTCAATCTTAGTTCAGCTTCTCCTCTCTTTTTGTACTGGATAGATGTTGAAGGGTGTTTCGGAAGAGGCACAATGAGTTCTAGATGGATGTCTGATAGGAGCTGTTGATGTGAGCTCTTAATAAAGTAATATATATTTTCCGTTTCACTATCTTTAATGTCATTTTTCTTTTGTTCCAACGTGGGTGCATCACTGTGGGATTTTTATTGCCGCTTTAGCCTTGTGTATTGTAAACGGCAAAGTAGACTTGTCATGATAAACTGTTGAGTGTCCCCGTGTAGCTGATGGTGATATTGACTTTCAGAGGAGTCTTGTTGCCATTGCCAAGTACAAGTGCCCCCTCCCCCCCTCTGGGAAGCACACTAGTGCACTAATGAAAACATACTCTCTTCTGGTTTTGAAAAGGCCTGGGCTTTTCTGCTTTCCCTTTGTGCTGACCATTTGCAGAAAGGGATGCTCCTAAGCATAGTTAATGTGGAGCGAAATGTGGGACATTCCAATTAAGCTTCTGCAGAGTGTGGTGCTGGGAGATGTATTTTACTGGAGTGAATAATTTCTTCATATAGATACATTTCTTATTGCAATGAGATGGAAGAGCAACAGCTTGCAGTCTCCTGTAGCATTCAATGGGGTGGGGAGAGATTCATTTAACAGAATAGTCCAGGGCAATTTAAATAGGAGAGGAGGGTCACAAAAAGCAGGGATTTCTGCCCTTTGGTGGTCAGCACAATTGCCTGGATCCTCCATTTCAAGATGTGTTAATAAAGGACAGGTCTCTGTAATCAGCTGTTTAGAATATTCATGAATTAGCAGTGAATATCAGCAGTAAACCCTATTGTATTCAGTAGGTCTTACTCCCGGGTAAGTATGTACAGGATTGCAGCCAAAATGGCATGATTACAGAACACAATGGATGAAAGGAATTTTCTGGGGTGGCATTAAAACCTCCAGAAGCCTAGGATTATTGACCATAATAATAGCAGCAGTATGGTATGTTTTTCTCAGTAATAAATCCAATGTGATAGTAATAAATCCAATCAGTCCCCTTAACTAAGAAAGACATAATGCAACATCTTCCTTCTCCAAACTGATTCCATCCAATAATATATTTTAGAAACAAAGAATAATTACAGTTGCAAAATATTTAGGTTTTAAGGATACCTTGATATAGATTGGATGGTGGCTTGCTTTCAAATGGGTAGCATGATTTGAAATGGTGGAAACCATGTCCTGGCTTTGTTAAAAAATTGTAAAGCTGGTGTTTCAGCTAACTACCTCAAATATATGATGCCAAGATCAAGAAAAGTGGAAGCACCTTGGGAAATAAATGGGGAGGCTTTGTACATTCTTATCTGCAATCTTTTCAGAAGGACAATATTGTTGGTCTTGTAAAAGATCGAAAACTGTTCCTCTGGGGCACAATACACCACTCTGCGAAGTCCATAGGTACCCTGCCATTTAATTAAATGAGAAATAAACATGTCCCTAAGACCTTCAGAAACGTTGTGTCCCAATAGTGGTTAATAGCCTGATTGTGTTTAATCAGAATCTTCCAAGTATCCAAATAATGACTACAAAGGTTACTGAACATGCTGAGCTTGAGTTGAGGAATCATGATGATGATGGTGTCCACATTATTTTATGGGCTAGAATTAATGAATTTTTAGGTAGTCGCCAGATCATGCAGGTAAAGTTCATCACACCCATAATGTACTGAGCCACACTCCTATAGACAGTGATCACACACTTCAACTTCATGGGGTGTTTTTAGAAGATAAGAAATAAACAGGTATGACTCAAACTGCTGCCTGTGAACAGAAGACTCTCAGCGTATCTCTATATGAAACTCTATTTCAGAATCATTTAAAGAACCTGTTAGCTGTTTATGGGTTATATACCTGCTGTTTTATGAATATGTCACCATGATCACATTTATGGAAGTGGAACTATCTTTTGCCTCTAGCATTTTAAGAAACTTGTTTGAGTCTAACTTTTAAAAATGCACACACACACACACACACAGCTTGAATCCAGACATATTGCTGTGTGGGCAGGAGCTACCTCCACTCAAGAAAGAAAGGGTGTCACCAATTTTCTTTCTGTGGCTTCACTAAGGCTGCTTCTGAGGATTCCCTCACCTTTTGGAGCTAGTTTTCAGGAAGTTAAATATGTGAAAGAACGGGTTCTCCAATTATGGAGAGCACGCGTTGCGGGAGGGGAAATCAGGATGACCCTGCTGTTGCTAGGTAGATTAAATAAAATGGCCACTGGCATGACTGGGCATTTTGGTGCTGTTGCTGGGGAGAAAGAGTGTTGCAGTTTGAAATAAGGGTCAGCCCCATGTCTATAAAAAAAAAAACCCTGCGGGGCTAGATTGGTTTCACTTTTGCCAAGCGCTTCGGATTTCCCGCCCGCACACCTCCTTTTTAAAGGATGCTTTGCGTATTGACATTGCTGTGCCTGTCATGGGGTCGCCTGCTTTGGGGCAGGGACCCGGTAGGAATTTTGCCATCTGGCTGATTGGCTGTTGCCATTTGGTTTTTGCCTACTGCATAGCAAATCGTCACAACTTGTAAGGTTGGCGGTTAGGCATTGGTTAAAATTGGCTGGTCAGAAATTGGCTGGAAAGAGGAGTATGGAAAGAGGAGTTTGAAAAGGCTGAACAGCTATGCTAAATTGCTGCTGCTTATAGAGGTATTAAAGGAATCCTGGGGCTCGAACAGCTCTCGTCAGTACCCCGCTAGGGGAATTGGGCCTAACACAGAGCAAATTGAGCCTCTGGGAACATTCAAGGGAGGACAAGAAGGGCCTGGTACCTGGCTCCGTCCTCCCTCTGAGAATGTTCACAATTGACTAGAGGAAGTCAGTGCAGGATCTGTCCCAGGGCGGGGGACAGATGGGTTAACCAGTGCCTAAGCAACCACTCACATTTGATTGTATTTTAAGAAAGTTGTGGCCAAAATAATGCGAAAAACCTTAAACTTATTTCACGTGCGTGTGTGAATTTATTGGGGGGAATCTGGTGACCTCGACACGCAAGGACTAGACACTTGAGTGCCTTCTACTCATGCAGCAGGAAAGGAATATAGGAAGTCACCTGATAGCAGACAAGTAGCCCACTGTTTTCCCACCCAGCCCAGTCTGTCTGATTGATAGCAGCTTTTCTTGCTGCCTGATCCTTTGAACCAGAGATGCAAAGACTTGATTCTGGGACCTTCAGTACCAAGGGACACAGGAGCCAGGTTCCACCATTGGGGGGGGGGGTGTTGCACAACTGTGATGTCACATGGTGGCCCGTCACAGCTGCAGGTAGGGCTAGCGGGTCCCATCATAGCCAAAGGAAGGTCAGGTGGGGCTTGCTGCAGGTCACAGAATATTGAGGGGGCCCAGCCCCCTCCTTGAAAATTTTGGGGACCCCTCGCCCAGAGTCCATTCCCTTCAGGACCTATGGATCAAAGTCCTGATGCTTTCCCAGATCAAAATTAGTTTCTAACACTACAACACCATTTGTGTTTAGTTGAAAATAAGTCCCACTGAATAATCTGGGAAATGCTCTAAGTATAATTGCATAGGATCACATCCGAAGTCATTTTTGTTTTCACTTTCTAAGATATGTACTGGGAGCTGTATTTAAATGCATTAAAACCTATCTAAATATGATAAAACCTGTATAAACCCATTTTCATTGTGAGGATAAGAACATTAGCTGGATTATCTTTATTATAACTAATGCAGTTGTTAAGCAGATGGGTATAAGAACACATTTCAGAGCTTTTATGCCTATACTATGATTTATAGCATATGGAAAGATAACAATAGGCATACATGAATTGATGTTTCTTGACTGCATACTGTTGTTGTTTTTAATAATCTATATATAAGCATGTTATTTCAGAAGGTTCTGGCACACTCAGTATGGGGTTATGGAAATGAAAAGGTGAAGCTATTTCAATCAGAGCAGTACCTGGGGCCTGAACAGGTAAGGAACAGGTTTAGCCTTCAGTCCAATATTTCCACAACTGGGTTCCTTTCCTTTGCCCCACATAAATAAATAGTTCTTCCTATGGGGAAAAGTAAATTCCTGCACTTGAGGGCTCTGTTGCAGTGAAAGCAAGACTCTTCAGTCAATTCGGGGTAGCCGAGCCATCACTGACAGGAATCCTGTATGTGTACCTGTGTCAATAGCACACAGAGACACACTGCACTCCTCTAGCAATGGTCCTCCAGATGTTTGTTGTTGGACTCCCAAATTCCATCAGTTTCAGACAGTGTGGTAGATGGGACTCTATCAACAATCAATGCGTGGAATGATAAGTTACTAGTGAAAGCAGCCATTAATTGGACTGATTTCTGCATCAGACTCAGCAGTGCCCTTTCCACGTGAGGCTTCTGTGAGGAAGCTGGAGAGCTTTCTTTCTCCATGATGGTCTTTTGCTAAATGAACTTCAGTTTATAATGTTTCAAGTTGACACCATTCTAAAGCACTATATTTAGTTTCAAAAATTAACAGTCTAATTTTATTTAAATATTTACACTCCCCATACATAATTGCGCAGCCCTTTTGAATAATTTAACCACTTAGCATCTTAAGAAAGTTTCTGTTTTCTCCTATGTGTGTGTGTGTGGTTGCTGCGTTCTCATTTTTAGTAGCAGCAGCAGCAGCAACAACACACAAACTGACCCCTCTTTATAATTTAATTGCAGCTCTTGCAGGCACCTGCTTTAAACATTTCTACCCAGTATTCTCAACTACACTTTAACAACACCCAGCAATCTTTGTGTCAGTAAATGTCAGACATTTTCCTCCCAAGCTTCCATTTTCCATTCTCAGTAAATATTCCCCTTCAGGGATTATCCTCTTCCGTTCATTATAAATCATGAAATAAGTAGCCTGTGGTGTCATGTTAACTAAACGGTTATAGATGCATCATCAAGTGATATATGATTTATGGGAAGACATGGTCCTGATGGTAAATATCCTTTAAGCATGTCCTTATACCTACTGCTTTACTATGGGCAAGTCTAAGCATTTTTTTAAAATCATAAATCAATACCGCAGAGTCATAAAATACAGTTTGAATCCCGAGATTTAATTCCACAAATAATAAAATCAAGTTGTTGCTTTTCTCCCTCCAGTGTCATCAGGGGAAAGCATTTTTCTTCTTACATGATTGCAAATTTTGGTGTATTGCTGAGGGACAAGAAACAGGTCTTGTGCAAAAATTGGCAATACTGTCCCACCTGCTGCAATAGCTTATGTTGATATATGTTTCCACTTTGGCCCCGTGTTAGGTACACTTGCAAATATCTATTCTGCCGTGCAAAGTAGATCGGAAATGAGGCTTCTCACATGAGGGAAGTAATAGAATCAGAATAATAGACTACCTACCACTTGTTACAGATACATTAGTATTTTAATAGTTAATTTAGCACATCTTCTTTAGACATCATTTATTTGCAGTTTTTGAAATACATCTCTGCAGCGGTGTTTTGGCAGGCAAGCTTGATGTCTGTGAGATTATTAAGGGAATAGTACATTTGAAACGAATAAATTCACATGTAGAGCTATTAACTATTAATTTGGTCCTGACTAAACTGATGAGACATTCTTTGACTCATAGTGTAGCTCATATGTATCTAGTACTTAAGTACTCTCTATATATTAACATTGAGATATATCAAGATGATTCTTCCTGGGACTAGGAAGCAGCCTGCAGAATCACATCTGAGTTACAGGCAATACTGACAAATTCATTCTTGAAGTAGCTCGCTAGGATTTCTAGGAGTAGCACTGCATCTGTTCTGTGGTATTGAATCCTGTCTCTGACACTTTCGTTGGCCTAGCACTTTTCCTAATTCCAGCCAGCCTAGCTTTTTTATTATTTGATCTGAATGCAGAAATAAAAGCTTTCTGGTTTTGTAATGGGAAGAGACACTACTCCTTAGCAAACTCAATGATGTGACATTTGGCCAATAAAAGTTGTGTGCTGAACTGGCAGTCTGAGACCATTTCTCATTGTTCCTTGGTGGGATGGTCACTTAATGATCAAATTAGAGCTCACTCAGCCAGAGCTGAGGCAAAACAACAAGCAACAGCTTCAAATAAGTCCTCCATTTTTTATTTACAGGCCATCTGGGTGGAGTTCATTACGGCAAATCACCCAGCAGGATCCCCTTGACAGCATATTAAGAAAACACGGCTAAGCTTGTTTCCTCCTCAAAATATTTGTTGTCCCGCACCAAGCCTGGTTCTACCAAGCTGCCTCCTGTCTTATCGGGAGTGCGTCTGCTACCCAGGGAGGTGTCTCTATTGCTATTTGCTGCTGTGTTTGTATAACATCTGAAATATTTATGAAAGTTGAGACGTTACATATTTCAGAGTAGGATTTCACAGCTGCACATTCTTGGTTGGCAAATTCTTAACCAAGAATAGAAAAATAATAAATGTTTAGGCTTCTAAAAATGGCTTGCCTTGTGGGAATCTGTGCGTTTGAGTTGCAGTAGCTCGCCTGTCACTCAGACAGCAACCCAAATTGGAGTAGTAAGCAGCCACAGCCTGACATGCACACCTAAGGGATGCACTCAGTCATTTTGTGGTGACCCAGAGGAAGATTTTTCTGGCTGCCTGGCCGCTCCTAACTTGCAGAGAGATGGAGTCCTAAACCTGGACTGAAACTGCTCCACATCTGTATAACATCTGGCTGGGTTTTATAGTGTCAAAATTGGGAATCAACCATGTTGTGTGTTTCTTTCTCCTTGCAACCCCAAAAGTCACCTGAAGCATTCAAAGAAATTTGACGGATTTTCTTGCTATTTTGTGACATTTTGATCAGTTCCTAATAAAGGTATTGCCCTACTGGGTGGTGTGGGGTGCTGTGGTGTGTGGTGTGGTGTGGGGTAGAGAAACAAAGAAAAAGAAGAGGAATTGAAGTTTCTATACATAAAGTTCTTGGGTGGCCTACTTTACACAGAACAGTCCTCCACATGAAGGCTGTCAGAGGACAGTCCTCTGTTCTAAGGACTTTTCATGTGTCCTTTATAAAGAATCATCAGAAGGCAGAACAGGGGCCTTGAAGGGGTTCATCAACAGTTAACATCTGTGCAACAGACTGAGCAGGCACAAGGGGCCACCTGGTCACCTCCATTGTGGTGAGCAGTACTGTATTTCTATTACTTTAAAATTTGCATATAGTTATTTGCAAATTTTGTGCAAAAATGATGTCCTCTTTCCTCTTTTTCAGTAGGGCACTTCCTCCGAAGCCCTCCTCTTAAGCCCATCTTTAAAAGAGTGCATTGTAAACCCTATTTTGGCATTAGGCCTGAAAAGAGAATATAAATCCTAGTAGATGTCAGGGACCAGGAATCAGATTTGCCTTTGTTGAATGACAGAGCCAAGGATGTTAGAGCTGCTGCAAGTGGAATCCTTGATCTGCACCTTGTATAGAATAGAAATGAATTTGTGATTCACCACAATAATGAGTTTCAAAGCTTTACTGCAGAACATTCTTAAAACAGTTGCAAATGAATGTTATAAAAATACAAAGTATCAGATTGCTCTAAACAGCAAGCAATGTGGTCTCATCTTCTTAGTCCTTAATACACATCAATAAATGTTCTTTTCTCTCTGGCCCCAGAGAAAGATAGAGTTCCTACGCAACTTGTTTGTATCATTACCACAGAGCTTCGTCACTGGCTCCATCACTGACAAAGAGGTCTCAGGTTTCACCTTACTGCTGTGAGAGACCTGCAGCTTAGGTTTCCAGGAATGATTCCTCAATTAGCCTAAAGACTGGAATGGAAACATTCGACATTTTCTACCGCATTTACCTAGAGTGAAACCTCTCATGCCTAATGCAAACCTCTCTACTTTGTGAATACAAACCTTTACATAAGTTTCCCCCAAAAAACTTCAATACATATAAAAAATTAATTTTATGCATATTAAACTTTTATCTTTAACAAAGGAGCACTGCTCACAGATGAATCCACAGAGTCACTCCCCCCTCCACCCGAACATGATGATGTGGCACTACCACCTGGAGCAACTTGAAAGCTCCATAGTTTCCAGAACATTGCATGAGCCTTGCCTTGCATCCAGCCTGAACCTTGTCTAACCTTGTATTATACTCCAGTTGGACTGCAGCACATGCTGAGGGCATTTATGGTGCCCCACGTCATAAGAAGAGTCTGCTGCATCAGTCCAATGGCCTATCTAGTCGAGCATCCTGCTCTTACACTGACCAACTGGTGCCTGTAAGCAGCACACAAGTAGGACCTGAGCACAAGAGCACTCTTTTCTCCTGCAGTTTCCAGCAACTGACTGGCATACTGCTTCAGGTGGTGATGGAACATAGTCAGCATGGTTGGTAGCCATTGATAATCTTGCCCTCCATGTATTTGTCTAAATCTTTTTTTAAAAATCTCCCCAAATTGGCAGCCATTAGTGCCTCTTTGGGGATCAGCTGTGTGCTGTGTGAAAAAGTTCTCTCCAAATGGTAAAAGGAATGAGGAGAGAACAGGGGGAAAAAATGAGAATGGTCAGTTCAAGGAAATGAGGGGCCAAATAGAGCTGGTCTCAAAGCAGAGCCATTGGAATGGGCTGTGCTCTCCCATCTCTCCCTGTAGTACAGCCAAATGGAATAATGGTGACACTTGAGGGAAAGGAAGAGCTAGAGGAGCTAGTCTTTCAGCCACACAAATGGGGTGAACTACAAAACAGTCAACAGTAGTTGCCCCACACTTATACATCTCCTGTCATCTGATACTTCCATATTTGAGTACTTGGTTCATTTGGATGAGTTAAGCATGCTGGGATTCCCTCCCTGCTCAAAAAATGAGGATCTACAAATCTGCTGGCATTTAACTGGAGTTGCCCGGTAACTTTTGAAGGCTATATTGTGTTGCATCCAACTAAAGTTTACTCCAAATATGCCCACTGAAATTAATGAACCTGCTACTCATGTCTATTAATTTCAATGGGTCTACTCTGCATAGGATTAGCATTTTCTATTACCCATTGTTTTGTTTTCACTATTGCTTCTTTTTGTTTTCAGTAGTACAAGATTTGATTATTGGTCTTCACTTGAAACCTAGATTATAAAATACACTTCTAAATAAATCACAAAGTGTTTTGCAAATTTTCAGACCGCTAACTGTTGTTGAATACATTTTTACCGGAAAGGCTACTCTAACGACTTGGTATGGTATCTTCTCAACATTTCTGTTCTAGTTCTGCGGAGCATTATTAAGCTCTTTAGGTTTTTCTCAAAATGCAGGTGCTTTAAGCTTTCATTTTAGCACAGCAGAGATGCTGTTTCTTAAAGCTTGTTCACTGAAATAGGCTAAATACACAAGAGATGACTGATGGTGAGTCAGAAAAAAAATAACATTCTGAAGGACCAAAAGACCAAAATAAGCATGCTTTCAAATCCTCGACATCTGGTACTTAAGATAAAATGGAAATATTTAAAACATGTTTGAAAGATGCTTGTTTCAGAAGTTTGATTCAAATAATTACATATTAGGAGCTACCAATATCATTCACATAATAAAAAACAGCAATAAAGCACAGAACTCTCAATGGAGCATCCAATTTGATAAAAATAAGATACCACAAGATCATATTCAATTATGATGACTCATGTCAAAATAGTTTTAATGTGCGGAAGATTTAATGTGCGGAAGACTCTCTCTTCATAATACATAGTACATAATACATATTACTCAGCTGATGTTTTAAAAAGAAAGGATAATAGGAGAACCAAAAAGGACTGATTGGCAAAACATTTTGAATCTGATCTTTGTTTTTGCTAAAAGCAATGAATACTGAAAGTGGCTTTGTCCAACAGGGAATAAAGAGTCAAAGATCTTAGGAAAAGAAGAGATATTTTCAAAGTTTGTAGAATATGGATGTTGTGACGTGGGGTTTGTGATTTCAGCTCTCTTGACAAAACATGCTGGAGACAGTTCTCTAGTAACAGCTCTTTATTAAAGTGAACAAGACTGAAGACTGAGGAGAGGAAAGCTACATTTATAGGGACAGGGGACTAGCTAGGAAGGGATACATTTTGGAGGGAACAATATCAAGCAATCACAGTGCTGCCTTTTGGAGGAAACCAATAAGACAGAGGATCCAAATACAGCAGCTTAAATGAACCAATAGTAGCTGTACCCTCTGGAACCAAAAGGCAGTTACTTTATCCTAATGCAAATACAGACAATAATAATACAGATATAAAATCCTTTGACTCAATACACAACACCCCTCCCCCCCTAGTGAGCACAGCAGACGTAATCCCTCAGGTACTGTGGGGTCCTACAACTTCTACCTGATCTCCTGACAACAGGTGTTGCAGGTTCTGGATTGGGTGTTACCTGTGGTGGAGGGGCTGCTATAGGGGTTTCGTCAGGAACAGATGGAGTCCCAGACATCTCGGGGTCCCCGACCTGTACCTCGTCATCCTGAGGACTAGCAGACCCTGGTTCATTTGCTGAAGCCCCTGGTGACTGCACCTCTGGGCCATCTTCACTCTGGTCTCGCAGCTGTGCGTCATTAGCCAGGGATGAATTATCTGACTCCTCCCTGCTGAGCGCCCGGCGCCTCAGCTGATCTATATGTCTCTTCCAAACTTGCCCATTTTCCAAGGTCACATAATAGGACACAGGTCCACTAGCCCGGGTGATCACACCGGCCACCCACCGCGGACCTCGTGAATAGTTCCTCACCCAGACCAGATCTTCAGGGGCGAGATACCTTGTTGTGTCAGTCTCAGCCTGGGGGGTTGCTCTTGAATTACGGTTTGGCATTTTATCTGGGTGGACATAATCCAGCACCGTTACCAGTCTTCTACCTAAGAGCAGCTCGGCTGGCGACTTGCCCGTCGCAGTACACGGCGTCGCATGCTGCAAAAATAACATTCGCGCAATGCGAGCCGACCAGTTACCCTCCATTAAGCGCGCAATGGATTCTTTGGCTGTTCTTACCATGCGCTCAGCCTGCCCATTGGAGGATGGGTGAAAGGGCGCGGATGTGACCCCTCTTATAAAGTTATCAGCCAAGAATGCCCTGAATTCTTGGGATACAAAAGCTGCCCCATTATCTGATACAATGGTCTCAGGTAACCCGTGGGTAGCAAACAGCTGCCTCAACACCTTGATTACGGCAGCTGATGCCATGCTAGGGACCATCGCCACTTCTAACCATTTGGAATATGCATCAACGATAACCAAAAAGACCTTCCCTTGGAATGGCCCAGCAAAATCTATGTGCAGCCGGCTCCAGGGAGTCCTGGACTGCTCCCACCAGTGGACTGGTGCTCTGGCCACTTCTGGCCGCACCTCTTGGCATGCCTTGCATGTTCGTACCCATTGTTCTATGTTCTGGTCCATTCCAGGCCACCACACATAACATCGGGCTAGCGACTTCATCCTGACCATTCCCGGGTGTCCCATGTGAAGCGTCTCAAGAACCCTGTTTCTCAGTGGTGCTGGGATGATCACCCTATCTCCCCATAGGAGACAACCCTTATGCATGGACAATTCGTGCTGCCTTGTCGCATAAGGCCTGAATTTTTCTTCATGCGGACCACCTGGCCACCCCCTCCCCACCCAAGTGAGCACACGGGAGAGAACAGCATCTTTCCTAGTTTTCTCAGCTATATCCGTAGCTGTTACAGGAGCCCCCGGAAGTGTTTCTAGCATCATAATGTGCTCCGCCGGAGCAGGATCCTCATTGCTCCCGCCAGGAAGGGGCAATCGACTCAGCGCATCAGCATGGCACAACTGTTTCCCCGGCACATGGGTCAAGGTGTACTGGAACCCATTCAGGAATATTGACCAACGCAACATTCTGGGGGAGAGAATTTGTGGCGTTTGTTTGTTTGGGTTGAACAACCCTAACAGTGGTTTGTGGTCCGTTTCAATGGAGAAATGGCGACCGTACAAATAATCATAGAACCTTTTGATTCCGGACACAATAGCCAGTGCCTCTTTATCAATTTGAGCATAGTTGCGCTCTGTGGGCGACAACGTACGGGAATAGAAAGAGATGGGCTTTTCCGACCCATCCGGTTCCCTATGACTCAGCACAGCCCCCAGACCGTATTGAGAGGCATCACATGCCAGGACCAGCGGCTTTGACTCATCATAATGAGCAAGGACGCTCCTGCTACTCAGCATTCCTCGCAAGGAGTCAAAAGCCTTCTGCTGCTCCCGCCCCCATCGCCACACATTCTTTTTCTGCAATAGTCTATGTAATGGTTCAGCTACCGAAGCTTTCTGGGGTAAGAACGAATGATAAAAGTTAATAAGTCCCAGGAATGACTGCAACTCCGTCTTGTTCTGTGGTCGTGGTGCCTCGATGATGGCCTTAATCTTAGCATCTGTGGGGTGGATGCCTGATGCATCAATTTTAAACCCCAAGAAATCCACAGTTGGCACCCCAAAACTGCATTTTTCTTTTTTCAGTTGCAACCCCACCTCCTTGAACTTGAGCAACACTGCACGGACACGCGCAACCAGTTCCTGTGGGTCTTTTCCAGCAATCAAAACATCATCAAAAAATGGCAAGACCCCCGGCAGACCTCTTAACAGGCGTTCCATGAGCCCTTGAAAAATCCCTGGGGCCACACAAACTCCGAACTGTAATCTGTTAACTCTGAACGCCCCTTTATGTGTGACAATAGTCTGTGCTTCCGCTGATTGTGGGGTTACTGGCAGCTGTTGGTAAGCTTGTGCCAGGTCAATTTTGGCGAACACCTTGCCCCCAGCCAGTTTAGCCAACAGATGTGATACGACTGGAATGGGGTATGAGTTTCCCCTGAGTGCCTTATTGATAGTACATTTGTAATCTGCACATATCCTGACTTCCCCATTTGCTTTAAGGGGTGTGACGATTGGAGTCTCCCACTTAGCAGAGTCCACGGGTGAGAGAACTCCCTGCTTGACCAATTTATCCAGCTCTGCCTCGATCTTGGGTTGCAGTGCAAATGGCACTCGCCTTGGTTTGAGTCGGATTGGAGCCACCCCGGGGTCCAACTCGAAGTCAACTGGGGGCCCTTTATAACAACCCAGTTTTCCATTAAAGAGACCAGCAAATTCCTTGCATAATACCTCACTCATCTCAGGGCAGGTTTGGATTGAATTAAGCCCTGAGATACTCAGTCCCAGGGCAGGGAACCAGTCAGTGCCCAGGAGACTGGGGCGACTGCCCTTCGCAATCACCAGTTTGAGTACAGCCTGTTTGTCCCGGAACTGTACTCTCACGGCACACATTCCCATAACATGGATGCGGCCTGCTGAGTACGACTGCAAGGTTGCCGGAAAGGGCTCCAGAGGGGGCAACTTACCCCTGGGGAAGAATGTCTTCGCGGTCTGGTCCGACACGATGGTGAATGCGGATCCGGAGTCCACCTCCATGTCGCACTGCTGACCCTCAATCTTCACCTTGACGTGTGCCTTGCCTTGCGCTGGAAACTGCACGGCCCTCCCGTTGATCTCCGTTACGTAGTGGCAGTCCTTTAGAAAACGAGTTGCTGTGGGCGGTCTGCGATGCTCCAGTCTAGGTGCTCCTGTCGCTCCCGACGCCGCCGATCTACAGACCCTGGCGATGTGACCCGTCTTTCCGCACGTCCGGCAGATAGCATCCCTGAAACGACAACTCTTCCTTTCATGGTTTCCGCCACAACCTGGGCAACTGCCTCGGCGATCTCTGTGCACTGTGCAGGCCTGACGCACCGACTCGACCCCACGGACTGGGCTCTGGCTCGGAGTAGCCTCTAGCTCGTCCATGGCATGCGCAACTTCTATCTGTGGCTTAGTGGCCTTGCGACTGGCATCAAGCTCCTCTCTTTCATAATTCTCCGTGGCGGTGGCCTCTTTCAAGGCTGAAGCAAGGGTAACCTCTTCTTTAGCCACGATGCGTCTTCTGGCTTTCTTGCTGCTCAGACCACCAATAAACCGATCCAGGAGAGTCTCTTCCAGATTTTGGAAGCCGCAGTGCTGAGCGAGCTTCCGGAGTTCAGCCAGAAATGTGGATACAGACTCCCCAGCATGCTGCTGCCTCTTATAGAAATCCATCCGCCGGGCCATCTTGGTCTCAGTAGGCGCCAAGTGGCTTGTTAGGCAGGCAAGAATATCTTTGAGAGATGTCTCACTCAGCTTCGCTGGAGCAAGTAATGCCTTGGCCAGCTTGAAGGTCTCGGCCCACAGTAGCTCAGGAATGTGGCCCTTCTTTTGCTGGCATCGGTGATCCCTTGAGCCACTGCAAAGAACTCGAAGCGTTCGACGTAGTCTTCCCAGGTGTGGGGCTCTGATGGCTGGAAGGGCTCCAATACCCTTGGACTCTCCATTGTCCTAGCGGGCAGGGTCGTCTTCTCAGCTGGCCAGTGAGTCTTGTTCTCAGCTGCAATCCGGACTCTGAGGCAGGGTTGTGTTTAACCGCTCCTCAGCATTCCGGATCCCACCTTCGTCGCCAGTTGTTGTGACGTGGGGTTTGTGATTTCAGCTCTCTTGACAAAACATGCTGGAGACAGTTCTCTAGTAACAGCTCTTTATTAAAGTGAACAAGACTGAAGACTGAGGAGAGGAAAGCTACATTTATAGGGACAGGGGACTAGCTAGGAAGGGATACATTTTGGAGGGAACAATATCAAGCAATCACAGTGCTGCCTTTTGGAGGAAACCAATAAGACAGAGGATCCAAATACAGCAGCTTAAATGAACCAATAGTAGCTGTACCCTCTGGAACCAAAAGGCAGTTACTTTATCCTAAGGCAAACACAGACAATAATAATACAGATATAAAATCCTTTGACTCAATACACAACAATGGAGAAAGGAGAATCTAGGATCAAGCTTCTACATTTCAAAACTTATGTTTTTCTTTTATATGTGGCTCATGACTGCCAGGTCCTGTAATAGTGCTAACTGAGTAGGAGTGGGGACAGATTTCGTATCTAGGTCTGCCACAGAGCCTATTCTTTGTCTCCAGAACCTGTTGTGTGGCCCGTTGCTCCTAGTGTGTATATGTTTAAGATTGTCTGCTCTCTGTAAGCAAGTACAGGCCTGCCACCCAAGTCCTGTGAGAGGAAAGTGTCACTGTCAAGGACAGGATGTAGAACACTGATATTATTTGAGTCATTTTAATTAGGATCTGTACTTGAGAGCAAGTGGTGGTATCATTGCTTCTCCTAGCTGTGGCCTGTAGTACATTGTTCTTTCGTACCAACCTGGCTGTGTTCATTTGTACCTGTATTTCATTTTTGTTTTTCACTTCATTGGGTGGGTACGATTATCTGATGATAGCTTGATGTAACAGTTTTAGGTGTGAGTCTCTGTCCAATCACAGGGTTTGACTGTAGATCAGACACTTCCACCATCCCTGTGGGCCATTTTGATAGGCCAGCAAGGCTACCCATTTGTCAAATCCCCTGAATCCAGCTTGGTAGCAGATTGGCACTGTTCAACAGAGGTGCCACATGTTGTCAATAGGTTGCTCTAAAAACAATCACTGTTAGCTAGTAGCATGCCACACTATACAATATTGCCCCTTGGAATCATACATCCTATTTATTGTTGTTTGCTCTGCTTTAAACACAAGGCTTTTTTAAAGCTGGAACTCACTGGAGCTCAGTTCCGGCACTTCTCAGATGGGCGCCACTGCCATTATAAGAGAACAAGGGAGGTGTTCATGGTGAGTTCCGGTACCAATTTTTCTAGAAAAATGGCACTGCTTAAATGCTATAAAAAGCTTCCTTGCTTGGCACAAAGGGTTATACCAAAAGGATCAAGAGATTTGAGTCTTGGGCTCAAGTACTCTGTTCCTTGTTTCCTTTACAGCAAAGAGAAGACAATGACTAAATAGAGAAGATGCATGTTCAAGGAAATGCAAATCCTGGTTTAGATAATCACTTTCTTCTTCCTGGAAGGGTAATTAAGTAGGGAGTGCACTAACCTGCAGGTGTAAGGCAGTATATAAAATTAATAAATGATAACAACAGCAACAAAACAACAACAACAACAACAACACCCAGGCCATTTCTAGGTGCATTCCAGGTGCAATCCCAGGGGCCAAAATATGAACAGAGAGGCCCTACATTCTCTAGGATTCAAGTTCTTTCTGTGAAATGTTGCCACAGTGTCTTGAATAAAAGAGCCATGACCTGGCAGGCTACTTGGATGAAGGCAATATAAATGTTAAACAGCCGTAATCGTGAAAGGATAAGCAAAACCACAGATGATACAAAGATAGGAAAAGATAAGAGGTAAATAGAACTGTCAGAATATAGCTGGCATAAAAACTATGTGCGCATACATGCAACCAGGCAAGTATATTAAAAAAAGATCTCAGCCACCATTTCTAGATTTTGTCCCCCCTTTAATTTATTTATTTATTTTAAACATGGTGGGCGTTATAACTCAAGAGGACATACTGCTTTAGGGGTACTGTAGGGAAAAGATTCCTTTATTAAACTCTTCATGTTGGCCTAATAAAATGTACTACTGATATGGAAAGATAAAAGGATAGAACAGATTAGTATAGACTCCTAAGAATATAGATTTGCACCTGTAATAGGCCTAACTAACATTAAAGAACAGAACGCATTACTCAGGCCATAAAGAAGAGATAATCTCTTAAATTATTAGCTTGGTATTTTGTTAGTAATGCTTTTCCCTTTCTCGCCTTCCATTCCTTTCCATAATTTCTTTCTTCCTTTTTCTTTTTTGCAGCACAAAATAGGTTGAAGAGGCTATAAAAAAGATGGGCAGAAATTAAGGTTATTCTTATTTACAAATGCAGTTTAGGAAAGCAAGCAAAGGGCATCGTGTGTAAAACATCAGACGCTGATCAGAGATGCTGCTCTTCAAAACATTTACATGGCAAGATCTGCTTAAGTCTGGGTTTCGAACTTCAATAGTCCACAAATCACAAACTTTTCATTTGTACCCTCATTGTATGTGATTAAGAAAGGCTACTAGACTAGGACGAGATGGTTGGACAGTGTTCTCGAAGCCACCAACATGAGTCTGACCAAACTGCGGGAGGTAGTGGAAGACAGGAGTGCCTGACGTGTTCTGGTCCATGGAACTAGACTAATCATTGCATGTTCCAGTTGTTTGATTTTTTTTCTACAAAAGTAATTTGTTGCACCTGAATTTCATTTCTATACTGTGAATTAGTTTAAAAAACATTTGGTCTTTTCATAGTTACTTCAACAGAGTTATTAAGCATGACTCATTAAGTATATTGAAAAGTTAGGGCAAACAACTGGAGGAAAAGAAAAGGCTATTTAATAAAACATACGACCTAACTCTGCTGAAAGTAATGGTCTATCATTTTTTATGCTATGGAACTGCAGCACCTTCCAAATCAGGCTTCTCTATCTTGGTTCTCTACAGGTGCTTTTGGACTCAAACTCCCATCATCTCTGACCTTTGGCTGAATAAGCTGAGGCAAGGTAAAGATTAACCATGCCTAAAGGGCACCGCATTAGCTTTCCCTTCCATGCTCCTTAGAGAATCCAACCTATCTTGTAGGAAATCATGTGGGGAAACAATGCAGATTAGTGTGTGTGATGATTTGCACCTGGCTTTCAAATTATGATTTGCATAATTTTGGCAGAGGAATGCTAACTTCCCAATAACAAAGAAATATGAAAGGAGAGAGAGATGGAGAGAGGCCACAGGTCAGTTTTAAAACTTATTCTTTCAGTATATGAGATCCTAGGTACAGTTCTCGGAATCTTCATTTCAATCCAACCACTGATCTCCGCCTTCTTTTCTATACTTTCTTTCCTTCCTGTCTTAAAAGAAGGAACAGGTAACTGCAAAATAGATGTCTTTGACTTGTGTGAGATGGCACTTTCCCCTCTAAAATGGAGCCCGTCCCTCTGCAGGTTTCCCACGATCCTTTGCACTAATAATTCAGACAAGGAAAGAGGTTTGTTGACCAGAGCCTCCATCACCTGAAAATAATTTTGGGAAGCTGATGAGAAGTAGCATCCTGGGCAACTACCTTTAGCATCATGTGTGAATGAAATTCCAAGGGAGAGTAGGGAGAGAGAGGAAGTTAGAGATGGATTTGTAGAAATTTCCTGCAAATATGTGGATGTGAGATACTTTTTAAGGGAGTTCAATGGAATTTTAGCCTGCTTTGGGGCCAAAGTATTTTGAGATTGTAAGAATAACTTAGAGTTAATCCTTAAAAGGGGACCCAGGTGGCGCTGTGGGTTAAACCACTGAGCCTAGGGCTTGCTGATGAGAAGGTCGGTGGTTCGCATCCCTGTGACAGGGTGAGCTCCTGTTGCTTGGTCCCAGCTCCTGCCAACCTAGCAGTTCGAAAGCACGTCAAAATGCAAGTAGATAAATAGGAACCACTACAGCGGGAAGGTAAACGGCGTTTCCATGTGCTGCTCTGGTTTGCCAGAAGCGGCTTTGTCATGCTGGCCACATGACCTGGAAGCTATACGCCGGCTCCCTCGGCCAATAATGCGAGATGAGCGTGCAACCCCAGAGTCGGTCACGACTGGACCTAATGGTCAGGGGTCCCTTTACTTTTACCTTTTTAATCCTTAAAAACCTGCAAACAACAGCCTGATCAGGACTGGGACCATGTCAGGGTAGATTTTACCCTTCACTCCCATTTCATGGTCCTGAGGGAAATTGCTCTCCTCTATCCCCCAAGCAGTTCTTTTGCATGGGAAAGAAGCACCCATTGGCATCAATGAAGCCTTATCCTTTTGGAGAACTGAACACAAATTTAAAATGATTGAAACCCCCCCCCAAAGAACCCCAAACACAAATAGTCAGAGGTATTTCCTGCAGGATCAATGGTGGCAAAGGCAATCTTCTCTGTGAACCAGAACTGTGAATGAATGATATTGTTCCTCAACTGTGTGGTATTGATTTTGTCACAAACCATGAAAATACAAAAGTAATAAAAAAATAGCTTCAATCATTTTCTGCTGCTGTTAATGTGGTGGCTATAAGACCAATCTATATTTAGTTAGAAGCTTAGCTGAGCATCTGGTAAGCTGGTGTTTCACACCTGTTTTAGGAATAAAATATTAAATAATTGCTTTTGAAATGTAGCCAGATTTATTTCATTGCCACAAAGTGGCATTTGTATAGAGATTGCATTCATTGTGTAATATATTAAAAGAAATAAAGCAATGCATGTGTTTGTGCCATCAATTCTATGATATTTTCTCTTGAATAAAGTTGATAACAAATGAGGACATTTTAGTAAATGCCAAAGGCTAAAATGAATTCCAGCATTTCAAAATTAATCAAAATTATTCAGCTTCCAGTTTATCTTGATTTTACAGAAAAGTGAAAAAAAATGCTGGCAAAATAGAGAACATTGTCTCATGCTGATCTGAAATGAAAATCAGTTCAGAGGAGGTCAAATGTATGTCTAGTTAAGACGGAACATATATCATTGCTCTAATTGAAAGACAGTACTGGCATTTCCCATTATAAGTCCATATTTTTAAAAGATATAGCTCAGCTGTAAGAATTCACCCTAGATTGAATCTAATAGGGTCTGGTCCTATACTACACTGGGGGAGTTCAAGCATCTCTGCATCTAGGAAGGGAATGTTGTGCATTGTTGGAAACATTTCATAATGATAATTTAATACTGACAGTATATAAAACCCCAAGTGATAATCCCTAATTTAGTGACAGATCTGATCAATTAAACCTTAGGAAATTAAATCCATCTGGATGCTGTTATAGGCTTATTTAGGTTAGAGTCTCCTGTTATCTTTTGACATTAAAAAAAAAACCAGCTCAAACTGTTGACACTTCTTGATATGCCTTTGTTTGGTGGACCTCATACTACCATTTTCGCAAGCCAGCCCACTCTGTGTAACTAACTAGCACCACATGTAGGTGTCTGCTCTCAGCAGGCAATGGCCAGTGTTGTGTTTTAAATACTTGATAATACGTGCTGAAGCTGAATTTTGCACACGGTATTATGTTCAGATAACATGTTCAAGATGAATACTCTGAAAGCTAAAGTTTTATAAAGTGAGGCAAGTCTTCGTTCTCACCCAGGGCAGAGTTGGTGACTGTGGATTTGGCACATATGAATGAATGAATAAAAATATTGGTGTTTACCACATATTGGTGAATTTTTATTTGCCAAAGTACCACCACCCTTACATTTCTTCTGAATGAATTAGCAACTTTCTTACAAGCTTAAAACAGGTTCTGGCCTCTATGCCACAAGCAGATTATTTCTCATTGCCCCCACCCCCACTTTACATTATTTAATTGGGGAAGGAGGACTTTATACATCGCTTTATTTATTTAAAAATTATTAGTCACCTTCTAAAGAACAGCCTTAAGGTGATGTACACTGAAAATATTTTTTTAAAAAAAAAATAGAAATGCAAAAACAGCAAGTATCAAACAAAACTGAAAGCTTACGGGGCCAGGGCCGGTGCTAGGGTTTTTTGCGCCCTAGGTGAGATTACTTTCTGCCCCCCTCATCATTAATTAAAAAATAAAATAAATAAATAAACAAACAGAAAAATAGAAAAATAAATAGGAAAAAATGAAAATAGAAAATAGAAATAAATAAAAAAGTAGAAAAAATGAAAAGTAGAAAAAATAAAAAAACAGCTGAGAGGCACGGCGAGGTGGCCCCAGGCTTGTGCTCCCCGTGCGCCTCCAGAGCTTCACGTGGGGAGCACAAGCCTGGGGGCCCTCCACTGCACCTGTCAGCTGTTGTTGAGCGGCTTCAGGCCGCTCTCCGGAGGCACGTGTGCGCCTCGGGAAAGCAGCCTGAAGCCACTCAAGTGCAGTGACAGGTGCGGAGGAGGCAGACAGCCCCAAGCAGCACCGGGGGGGGGGGGCGGCGGGCAGCGGGCAGGCTGGCCAGTGCCCCCTCCATTTTGGCGCCCTAGGCAGCTGCCTAGTTCACCTAAATGGACGTGCCGGCCCTGTATGGGGCAGGCTCTTGTGGTAAAAACCCATTTATTCAGCTGGGAAAGCCTGTCAAAAGTCTTAATTCCCCTGCCCCCCAACAAAAGTGCAGATAGTGAGTGCCTGTTGTATCTCAACAGAAATGTTATTCTGCTCTTTGGAACTTGCAAGAGAGACTCTCTCCGCCGACTCCTGCAATCTACTGGTTGTATAAGGGATAAGGCATTCCCTCAAGTAACGTGGTCCTAGCTTTATTCTATGTCAGCACCCAACACCTTGTACTTGGACTGGTAGCTAATTGGCAGCCAGTGCCAGTCACTTAGCATTAGTGAAGTATGATCCCCTCTGGCCTCACCAATTAAAGCTCCACCAGCTACATCCTGAGCTAGTTGAATCCTTCAGGACAACTTGAAGTCCCATGTACAATGTGTTACAGTAACCCACTCGGGCTGTTACAAGAGCATAGATTACCTTCTTTCCCTGCACCTTCCTTTCCTGCACCTTCACAAACCCTGTGTTGAGATAGGACAGCATAGTGCTCATCCTCTCCAGCTTGCCAGGGGAACAGAGCAGCATCCATAGGCCTGATGGTTTTGGGTTCCCCAAGCTAATACTAATACCCATAGCTAATAATTTAAGGACCTGCAGGAGAATAGCGAGACAATAGACTGAGAAAAGAAGCAAAGTTTTTGAAATCTAGCCTCTGATGTGCCAATGTTTTATCTCTCCCCCAACACACACACCCTTCAGGGAGCTATTGCAAAGCAGAACCTCTCAATGTGATGATGAGCCAGTGAGGTAACTCCTTGCAGAAAGCGAACATAAGAATCAGGCCTTTGTTAACTTTATAGTAGACACGAGTGGAATTTTCTTTCCAGGATTACAAACCATCACAAATATATCTAGTTAGCTGCTTTTCTCAGCTTTCACAAGAATAATCACTTCTTGTACGAATAATTCAACTTTATCCAGTGTGCTGTGACTTTAAGGTAAAGCACGCTGGCGAAGTGAAACTTCTAGAACTTTAAAATCCAGGGACAGATGGTTGACATATGGAGCCATGTGTTTCAAATGTTTGATTTTCCCCTATAACAGAGCGCCTGTGGATACCGTACGCCAGCAATATCGGTGCACAAGTGGGCTATGGAGTGCTTTGATTGTTTGCAGCTGGAGTGGTATTTTGCCCAGTTCACTGCTAGAATAACAAGCACAAAAGGGCCTATGGATTTTAGGAGGAATGTGAAGAGGGTCTTGGACTAAAAAACCCGAAGCAAAGGTAGCAATGTCTTTACAATCAAAACCAGCGTCCATGGCTGAAAAGAAAAAGCTGTCAGTTTCCCTTTTGTAGAACAGTGGTTATCTGTTAGAGTTGCTTCTAGCCCGTCACAAACAGTAGGAGCAATTTGTTACATAACCCAGCTGGGAAACATTTGTTCCCTGATATCAAAACAGTTCCACGAACAAATATCTGTGTCTATATCAGCAGCATACTTATAGGCCTACATATTACAATTAATGTAATAAATATTATGAAGCAAGGTAGAGCTAGCATATGCTACTCACCATGTCAATGTTATGCCTACAATGTTATGTAGGCATAACACAAGCACTACGATATCCCATTTGTTTAAATTCAGATTCCATTCTACATTTACACTGGGGATGAAGGGCTTATTTCAGAGCCTGTAATTGCAGTAAGCAGCACACCCGAGGTATGTATGAACTGATAATGCTAGCCACTGTGCAAAGAAGTCTGTGGATGTGCAGTGACATAGTTTCGTTGGAAGTGCATCAGAAGGAATCATTCTGTTTGTAACTTAAGGTTTAATTCTTTTCTTAGTAAATTAGCCAACCAAGAGAGGACAATGGTGGAAAGTGTTGCTTAGCAACCAGGGAGTGTGGCACAATTCTCATTGAGGTAGCACATGCTCTCATTGGCTGTGTACTTTTGAGAGAGTTTGCCTCTGTACATTTGGTTGAATGTTTCCCTACCAGGCACAAGGTTGGGAGTAAGAACTGAAAAAACCTCTCTGTTAATTTCTTCTCATTATATACCACTTTTGTTATGAGGATTTTTCTCCCTGGACTTGCTCTGCTTTATTTAAGTGACTTTGCTAACAAATTTTAGATGTTTTTAATTGCTTTAAAAGGTAAAGGTAAAGAACCCCTGACAGTTAAGTCCAGTCACGAACGACTCTGGGGTTGCAGCGCTCATCTCGCTTTATGGGCCGAGGGAGCCGATGTTTGTCCGCAGACAGTTTTTCCAGGTCATGTGGCCAGTATGACTAATCCACTTCTGGTGAAGTGCAGCGCACGGAAATGCCGTTTACCTTCCTGCCGGAGCAGTACCTATTTATCTACTTGCACTTTGACATGCTTTCGAACTGCTAAGTTGGCAGGAGCTTTTAGATGTCTCTAATTGTTCTTAATTGTTTATACACACACACACACACATACATATACACATACACACTGTATTTTTAATTGTATTCTGATATCATTGAGCTTCTTTTGAAGAAGTGTGAGACACATACTTAATTGATAGATATTGCCAGCAAAATTGCCATGGCTATGGTGTTGAACAAACATGGGCTACAGCAGCAGAGGTTTGTGCTAGTGCCACAACAACCTTCATATCTAGATCTTTCATAGATAGCATCATCAAGCAAAATTGCTATATGGCTTAGAAGTGCATTTAGATGTGGTATAGTTGTGGTGGAAGAGAATGAAGGCAGGCAATGGTACATCTATTACATGTCTAATGATAGGGTCGGTAGAAAGCACCAACAGAAGAAGACTGGAGCCTTCATCCCTAACATAAATGATGCAAATACTGTCTTCTTCTTCCAGAGATGATATGATAATATGGGGATATTTCCAGTCCCATCCCTATTGTAGGACCAGGCTTTGCTGGTGTCTCTAAACAGTCTGTTGCCACTCATCTTTTTCTATTCCTCAAGGTATGGAGTCCTTGGAGCACGAAAAGGAGGAGACAGTGATGGTGGGTAGATTCTGGAGGTGACCAGGGCACTTTGGGTCCTGCTCACCTCAGCCCTCTTTGCAGAGGAACTCACATTTTGGAGCACTTATGGAAAACATCTATTTGGTGAATTTATCGGGGTGTGGTGGGGGTTCCCACTGGGGCATCTGCAGGTGGGAGATGATGAGAGGGGAGAGAAAAGGCATGACTCACATTCAGGAAGTCTTTTTCTGTTATTTCAAGCAACAACAGTGGTGCGTCATAATGTGTCTTTTTACAGTATATTCCCAGTTGGTGGCTGGTTTGGTTCCCATTTCAAAAGATGGCTTCTTTTTAGTAACTGTGATGTTGTGATGTAGTGAAATATGACAAGCTGTAACTAGGAAGAAGCCCAGTTTTGGAAAATAATGATGATGATGCTAAACAAATGAGAGCAAAGTGATGTTTTGTTTATTTTTCATTAACACTACCAATAATAGATAAAAGTTAAAAAAACAAGTATTTTTCAATTTAAAACCAGATTAAAGCACATGTCAGCTTTTACATGAGTTGATTGGCTTGCCTGAACAAAAATGCTTTTAGCAGGTGCCAAGCACTGTCAGGCTTCAGATGATCCAACCCCCCCCCCCCCCACAGTAGGTTGCCAAGAATGGATCTTACCAATGTTGTTTATTCAATAATCACAGAGACAGGCTTAGAAATGCAGCCTCTTGGAGTAATGATGTTGCTCCAAGTGAAACCCCACCCCCTCCATCTCTCCCATTATACATGACCCCTACGGTAGTTGAGCTGTGCCTTTTGCCTCTGAGCTCTCTGCTCCCCTACTTTCAATGCCTGCTGGGTTCTGGGAGAGGGCAGTCTGGAATGCTTTCTAAAGACACTGAGTATGTCAGCTGTCTCTCTCCTGGTGCTCCTTCCTCCCTCCCTCCCTCCCTCCCTCCCTCCCTCCCTCCCTCCCTCCCTCCCTTCCTTCCTCCTCCTCTCCCATTATTTCCCAGCTTTCCCCCTCTGCCTCTGAGCTGTGGCCTCCCTCAACCCCCTGTTGTAATTCTGAGCTGTCTCCTTCTACTCTGGAAGGGTCAGGCTGGGGAGGCGGTCCCCACCATTCCTCCTCTGTCCAGTCCCTGAAAAATACAGTACGGCAAAGGTGCCTGCATGATGTCAAGAGACAGAGAGTAGATGCTACCATGCTTAAAGATCAACTTATTACAAGGGCAGAATTAACATTATATGGCATATTTACCAATGGCAGTTTCACAGATTGAAGCAGTAGAATGGGCATATATGGGGTATATATATAGAGTGGGCAAACTTTCGAGAAAGAGCTTTTGAAGGACATTTGGGATCATTTTTCATGCTGAAAATGTTCAGCCCCAACCCTACAAATTCCTTTGTGGGTTGCTTCTAAAGGTAGGATAGGGCTGAACCAAATATTTGCAGAAGACTTTCCTGCCCAACAAATGTTGCCTTTTAGGATAGATTAGATCTGGGCAAAAAGTCGTCTCTGATTATTGAAGCTTCACAAGAGAAGTTCTCCTGGGCATTTTCCCAAATGAAATGACCAAATGAACCAAAGGAAATGACTGAAAAATCCAATGAAACATCTGAAAGACCCGATGAAGCATACAAATTTCTGACTATCTAATATAATCAGGTGGGGAGTTCATATGATGTCATGTTACACTTCACTAGGAAATGAATCAAGGTAATTGACACAAAATGAATGAAGGAGAACTTAGGGGAGAGAGATACAATTGAGATGATTTGTCAAATGATTTAATAATGTGGCTGTCAATTGCAAATTAAAAAAGCAGAATAACTAAATAGCCTATGGGACCACCATAAAATTCAGATAATTAGAAGTATGGAAAAAACGGGGGGTTATGTTTACATAAGGTGCATACAATAAATCTGGGGATTTAGAATCTCTCCCCAATAATGGAAATCTCCATCTGTTACCATAAGCTCATAGACCAGTATAGTGATGTGGCATGTAACCTTGAATCGGAAATCCCAGTTAGTGGAACTTCACTCATGGGATGCTTCCATTGGTGGAAGTTGGGTAGAGACAATTCCTTCCCCCCCCCCATCCCCTGGTTGCCCTAAGAAATCTGCTCAGAAGGTTTGGACAGCCATCCAGAAGTGGCATTGGGGACACAAGAGGAAGGGGAAATTAGCAAAAATTGCCTCCCTTCCTCCAGCTGGAGCCTCTGCTGTACCTCAGTTCCTTGTGTGAATGGAAAGCAGCTTTCTGTTTGTGAAAGGGACATTCTAGAGCCAATAGCCAACCACAGCTGTGGAAAAAGAACTCTGGTGTTTTTTCAACCATTCTCCTCAATTAAAGAGAAAAGAAATTGCATTTGAAAATGATCAAAGCACCTAGATGCCGGTAAAGATGAACGCAACCTAATGAAGGAATTCGGAATGCCGCCCGCTTCTCTGCCAGTGACAAGACAGGTGGGGGCACCTGTGGGCTTCTGCCCCTGATGGACTTCTGTCACCTGAGGCAACAGCCACACCCTGCCTCATGGCTGTGATGGCTCTGAGAATGAGGTAGCAAAACTGGAAGCCTCTTTCTCAGGGAAGTAAATTTTCAAGACATTAGACGGCAAGTCTCAGCCTAGCACTAAAGCCAACAGTCAGCATTCTTCCCCATTCCTCCAAACACATTCTAGCTGCCAGAAACTTCAATATGTCTAAATCAGCTTAAATTCAAAAAACAGCTGCTTCAAGTGGTTTGTAGATTAGCTTGAATATCACTACTATTTGCATACAATTCCAAACAATAATTCTGACAGTTCCTATGTTGCAGAGCAGAAACTGTGTCCCAAATCTATTCTTATATTGTTGTTTATATCAATACATAGTCAAAATAATTTCCCTCACATCCTTCCATACTGAAGTTTACTTTTCTTATGAGTGTTCCTCATGGTTAGATTTTTACTTAACCGTGTTGTGAGGAAGGTTTCTTTTCAATCATTCTTCTGTACAGAATTCAATATTAACATAAACCTGTAGCCTCTAGGGATGCAATGAATAGTAACTTCCCTCTCAAAGAATTGACCAACTTGCTTGGTCAATTCTTTGAGAGGGAAGTTATGCTGAGTAGATGGTATGCATGGTATGCTGGGTAGATCTGTGAAGAAAAAGGGTGTGTGAGAGAGTTATTGCAGAAGTGGTTGCACATTTAAGCCAGTGGCAGAGAATGGGGAAGGGTGTACAAAAGTTGAGCGGCCAGTGAAATAGGAAGTCAATAAATTATTTCAATGGGGAGCAGTGATGAGTCAAAGCATCACTTTGAAAGAGGAGCAGTAATGAACAGTAACCTGGTAATATGTGAAACAACAAACCCCGCCATCATAGGAAATGATGTTGGAACAATTTGCCTGGCGCCATACACAATAGCCAGCCAGGTTCAAAACAGTGTCTCTCTTCCCCCTGGGGCAGGGAGTGTGCAGCTTCCACCCTGAAGCAGCTCACACTGGGAACTAAAATAATAATAATAATAATAATAATAATAATAATAATAATAATAATAATAATATATTATTTATACCCCGCCCATCTGGCCGGGTTTCCTCAGCTACTCTGGGCGGCTTCCAACAGAAAAATAAAACAAAACAAATCAATTAAACATTAAAAGCCTCCCTAAACAGGGCTGCCTTCAGATGTCTTCTAAAAAATCTGGTAGTTGTTTTTCTCTTTGACATCTGATGGGAGGGCATTCCACCGGGGGGGGGCACTACTGAGAAAGCCCTCTGCTTGGTTCCCTGCAACTTGGCTTCTCGCAATGAGGGAACCGCCAGAAGGCCCTCGGCGCTGGACCTCAGTGTCCGGGCAGAACGATGGGGGTGGAGACGCTCCTTCAGGTATACTGGACCGAGGCCATTTATAGGAGCTGCAGGCTCCACCCCTTCCTGGCTCTCAACAAGGGAAGGGGCTTCCATGCTCTTCCCTTTCCTCCCAAGGAGGAACTACTACCGGTAGCTGGGCAGTTCACTGGCTTGCCATCTCCCCTGATCCTGTGACCCTGGCTTGGGGGAGCCAGCGGTGAAGGAAGTGCCTGGGTGGTGCACCCAGGGGCAGGGTGAGCTGCCATAGGGTTGAGGTGCACCACGGGGCCTCCGGAGTCTGCCTGCCTCCTCCCATTCAGCCACCCTACAGCTGGGGGGGAGGCAGCGGGCGGACCGTTTGGGCACCACGTGCGCCCAAGCCACCATGTCTCTCCCTGGAGAGATGTGGTGGCTTGGGTGTGCTACAAACCCCGCAGTGAGTGCTGCCCAGCATTCTGTCACCCCCCTCAGTGGTGACACCCACCACACACCCCTTCTTCCGCCCCTGGGGGGAGCGACCATATTTCAGGCACCTGGTGTGAGGACCTCTAGTCCTGGGAACATGTCTTGAATACATGTGGTCAAAAAAGTCCAGAAGGCCACCTTTGTAACACAGATCTGGGAAGATGGTTAAGGGGTGGAAATACTGCCTTTTATACTGCTAGTAGTTCGCTGATGGCATAATTTGCCTTTGACAGACATTGTTATAGAACCCGTAGACAAAACACTGCCGCAGCTCCGCTATTATTTTAATTGATTCCTCATTCTCAGAGATGTGTTGTAATCACTAATCTTCCTAATGTATTAGCCACACTAAGCCTTATTCGTCCTCATTTATTCATAAAGAGAGGATGAAATCAGCCACCATTCCCCAAAGTACAAGTCAGAACTCTGCACTCAGATGCCACATAGGAGTTTCATGTACTGCTCTGATGTCAAAGGCTGGCCCAAGAGAACGCTTTTCTCTCAGGCCAAAACCATAATACTGTTAATTAATTATAATCATGAAGCTGGGAATGTTTTCATGATGAAATGTCGGAGAGTTGGGTTATATATGAAAGCTTGGTTAATATCACTTGTGCATTCCTAGTTTTCCAAAAATAAACTTAGGGCGGGCGGATTTCCCACTCCATTTCATTATTATTTGATGGCTTGGCTCTGCTCTGCAATTCACGCCTCTTGCCTTCTGGTTGAACGCTGATAATTTCTACAACTTATTTTGGAATTAGTGCGGGTGTCATTTGCTGTAGGGTTCCATTCAAATATTTTCCCCTTCCAGGTTTCTAGTGCACATCAGAACATATGCCCATTGCTTAAAGCCCCACTCCAAAAGGAATCCTCATGCAGTGCCATTACCACACCCATGTTCTTTTTTTTTGCACTGTGATTTAATCAGTGCAATGTGTGCGTGCATACATGCATATTTTTTGCGGTTTTCATAGAATCCTAGAGTTGGGGGCACCTCAAAGGTCATCTATTCCATCTCTCCCAATGCAGAAATCTACTGCTCCAGCATCCATGAAAGGCAGCCAGCCAATCTCAGTTTAGTGTCAATCTACCTCTCAGTTTGGTCCTTTCTTTTTTCTTTACAACTTACTAAGGGCACAAGCACATATGTACATGATCACACCAAAATCTTTTCTGGGCTGTAATTTAATCAGTGAAGATATGTGTGCATATTTACTGGTGGAATTCTGATGCCATCATGCCATGGCTTCAAGTTTGCTTTTAGTGCAAAATTCTAATAACTGTACAAATAATCTACTCTTTCTGCGCACAAAGAAAAGGCAGTGAGTGATCTGATGATCCAGAAACAGATTGTTCCCTTCCTGGATCACCATTATGCCGGGATTCCTCTCTGTGTGTGCATGCTAGGTATGTGTGTATGATTGTTTGCTTGTGTCAAGTGGTGTGCGTTTTTAGAGGGGAGTGTTAAGTGTGCACTGCCTGGCCACACCAATTTATGCCTCTGACCCTTGTCATCTTTTGGAATGTGCCCCCTGGCAACTTTCCACTGGAGTAATGTGTCACTCAACACCCCCCCCCCATGTTCTCCAACCATGCTGTAAGAGCAAAAAAGAGAAGGACATGGAAATCTGTTATAAACTGCATGTCCACAGCAGTCTGAACCATGTCCAAAAATCTAAATGCTAGTGCATCTGTATTGCTCAGGTAACTTAGAACACAGAACATTCAGAACATTTCCATTAGCATTTCATCAGCTTCCCAACCCTGTAATAACAAATGTGAAGAGCAAATTTAGAGTTGGTGATTGGGTATAGCCTCCTTCTGGGCCGTTGGATCAAAGGCAAAATGATATAGAGATCCATATACTCATATACCAGCATGTCATAAAATCCCTGAGAGAAACAGACCTCATAAAATGAGGAAGTTGCAACATCTCTCCCACAACTGTTGATCAACACAGCAGCCATCTCACACCATATATATTACTTGCAAGATGCCCACTAAATCATAAATGGTGGAAATGTGACCATAAAGATTGGCAATCCCAGCTTGCTTTTCCCTTATTTTATTTCCCATCCTTAGTGAGACTCACCTCTGTCCCTGCCGCTCCATAACCTGCTCTATCACTCAGTGGCGTTTTCAGTCAGTAGCAATGGGGAAATTATGAGAGTTTTTGGGGGAAAAAACCCCTTTTTGTGTTTCAGAGAGAGAGGGAGAAGTTTGCCCCCAGATGCATCACACAGTTTAATACAGTGGCACCTCTACTTACGAATAACTCTACTTACGAATGTTTCTACTTACGAACAGAGCTCCTTCCGCCATCTTGGATGTGGTTTAGATAGGATTTTTTCTACTTACAAATTTTTAGATAGGGTTGCTTCGACTTACGAATTTTTTCTCCCAATGCATTCCTATGAGATTCGACTTACATTTTTTTTTTGACTTACAAATGTGCGTTCGGAACGCATTAAATTTGTAAGTAGAGGTACCACTGTATTCAGTTTTTGAAGTGTTCAGGAGCATCACCAGATAGCTTACCAGTTTTTAACATCTTGGTAAACAGAAGGAGCTTGTCCACTGGTGGATCTGCACACCCTGACTTTGTTACGAGATATCCCTTCCAAGCAAGTGGCAATGACACCACACTCGGGAGGCTATTGCTCCAGCTCTGTCCCACTCCTGTTGCTAACTGCTGCATGGCTTTTCTGTTTGTTTGGAGAGGTCCTGGTCCATCTAGCTAGGTATTGTCTACAATGAATGACAGTGGCTGTCTAGTGTTTCAGACCAGTTTCACCTGGAGACATCCGGAATTGAATTTGGGACTTTCTGAACCCAAAGCAGATGTATTTGCCCTGAGCTTTAGCTCTTGCCAATGGTTCTAGTGCACTGTTTTCTGTGACTGAACAACTTTGGAATCACATAATTGTTCATATGTAATGCTTTGTGCTGTGGTTGCATTTAATAAATTTGCTCCCATACTGAGTTACATGAAGCTGTGGTCAGTAAAGATCTTATTGCAAAATACTGTTTTCTCAAAGAAAAAGAAATGTGACATCAAATTTGATTTATCCATAACGCTGGTGAAAATCCCTCCTTTCAACCAAAAATTAAGAGCATATGTTTCAGAATTCAGTCCTAATTTGTAATGAATTGCTTCAGTAAAGCCACTTATATCAGTATTGTTAATCTTAATGGGTTCAAGTGACCCATGTTCTCATAATCCAGACCATCAGTTGAGTGCAAATTTCTTTTTCTAATTAAAAATGTTTGACCACAAGAGGGAGTTCCTTGCCAACTGTTTACCTGTCATGAAAGAGAAGTGTGCAGTGCACTGGATTTGAAAGGAAAAGGAATACCCAGCAAATACTTCTAGTTTGATTTGACTCCAAGACAAACAGAGTTATACAAGTTGCTTTAAATATGTGTTTATTTTGGCATATATATGTCAAGGTAACTGATCAGGCTGCTTGCATTTATAAACATATGGCTTAATGCTTATCAAAAAATAAAAAGGACGAATGCTTCAGAGGAGATGAAGTTAACGATTTTATATAGCTGCATCCTTTTATGCATTCGCTTGAGTTTTCTTATATGGAAGTTTGCATTTGTACCTCACACTCTAGTGTGACCACGAAACAGAACCCAGGATGGGACAATTCAGGGGAAGGGATGAAATGAGACTCAGTTCTCACTGATGGTATCACTGGGGATAGGGAGCTGGTTTTCATTTTAGCCCAAATATCTCTTATATAAGGAATTGTTGTGTGCCGCCCACTCCACTATATGGAGAACGAATGTCCTGCATTTAGGGGCACTGTTATGGAGAGGGTAAAAAATACCCTTCATTCCTCACTCTGGGTGGCCCATCCTTCATGGACAGAGTTTTTCCTGCAGCCAGGCTCAGGATTCACTGGCGCAATCTTCTCAAAGCTAGTGCCCTCCAGCTCCCATCCGCTCAGTGGGTTACCAGGTTGTGAAAGGCTAGACTAGTGCAACCCCAGGTATCCTTGCAATAGAAGGCAAGCCCTCCCTTCATAATGATAGGCATTTTGCTAGTTTAGAATAAAAGCATCCATTCAGTAGTGCCTTCTTCAAACCAATAGTAAATCTCTTCTTTTATTGTTAAATGTGTCACCTGATTACTCCATTCTTTTGCAATTTTTAAAAATATGAAATTTCCTCTCTATATTGCCAGCGAGACATTTACATTACTCTGAACAGATGTGTCACATTAAAATTGTATTGTAATGTGGCTTTAAAGCATTGCATTACCATGGTGATTTTATCTCAAGTGTTATTCATCTAATAATTGGACAGATTTTGCAACTTGTGGACAATTTTCAGCTGGTATGGGGTTTTTTTTTTAATGCTCTTTATACTGTGATCTTAAGAACATTTACTTGGAAGTAACTTCCACTGAAACTTATGAGAATTACTTCCAAGGAACTCTGTACAGAGTGAAGTTCTGTCTTCTTTGTTTTCCAGGCAGATTTGCTATTCACTCTTACGTTAATCCTTCATTCTTTCTGTTCTTTTTATCCATATACAACAGGAAAAATCCAGATGTTTTGAAAGAGCACTTCCCAGTCAGTTTCAAGGTATTTCTGACAGGGTGTATTAGATCAAGTCATAATTTCAATCCATTTTCTTTAAATTTAATAAGATATGACAAAGGAAATACCTTCTTTTGTTGGCTTAAAAAGAAGTTTATATGTCTTCCCTGCTGTTCCCAGAGAAGAGGATGTTAAAAATCAAAAGGCTTTTGCATGTGCACATCTATTTGTACCTATGCAAATAACATCAATCAGGTTGTGAGGTAAAGTATGTCTTTAGGAAGATATTTAGCTAACACCTAAATTTGAGGATTAGTCCTATTGTTTTTTACTTTTGCATGTGAAAGCCAATCACACATTTTAGGCACTTTAGACTAACAGTAATCAACACAAGGGTTCCTAGCAGCCCAAATCCTGAGATTCATGGGGTGGGACATAGTGCCACCCCCTAGACAGTAAGAAGACAGGCAGGTGGGGGCTGATTGGTGTCTGACAGATTGTGAGGCAGTACCCCATTGACCTAAATGGATCATCCTCCACTGTTTAGGTAAAGGGACCCCTGACCATTAGGTCAAATCGTGGACGACTCTGAGGTTGTGGCACTCATCTCGCTTTATTGGCCGAGGGAGCCAGCGTACAGCTTCTGGGTCATGTGGCCAGCATGACTAAGCCGCTTCTGGCGAACCAGAGCAGCACACAGAAACGCCGTTTACCTTCCCACCGGAGCGGTACCTATTTATCTACTTGCACTTTGACGTGCTCTCGAATTGCTAGGTTGGCAGGAGCAGGGACCGAGCAATGGAAGCTCGCCCGTCACGGGGATTTGAACTGCCAACCTTCTGTTCAGCAAGCCCTAGGCTCTGTGGTTTAACCCACAGCGCCACCAACGTCCCCCTCCACTGTGCAAAAGTTAATCTCAGGAAGAGGCGAGAGTGGATAGCACTGGCAAACCTGAAGCACTGTACCGTTAGGAAACCTGGTTTTATTATCCTGCATAAATACGATGGGATTTAAATATTTTATACTGAATTAGCATGGGAAGTATGCTATGCAAAATAGTGTCCTAACAGAGAAGTATCTGTTACATCAAGACATGGCAGCACTCCCTTTGCAAGGGGTGAGGTCTGGAAGAGAAAGGAAGCTAAGATAAATAGTTGGCAGTTTTGTTCAATAAAGTTATGTCAGTGCAGGATGAAGCTAAGATATTTTGTGGCCTGAAGCAAAGGACAAGATGGTGCTTCCCTCTACCATCAGATGCAAACTAGGCTGGCATGTGACCTGGAAGCATTTGCCATGGTGTATGAGGGTGGTATGATAGCTTAGGGAATACAGGGTCAGGCTCTCCCTTCCAAAACTTTGATGCCCCATTTTCAACCCCATCTGGCTGAAGTGGTGCCTCACTCTGCCAAATCCCGCCAATGCATGCTGCCATCCCTACAAAAACAACATGGAACTGATCAATTTTTGCCTTTGAGGGAGATGAAGAAGTCAAACTATGAAAGGTATTGCTGCCTGGAAGTGTGCTGCTGCTTCCCTGGGTGAGGAAGCCCTTTCCCAGAAAGTGTAGGTCACCTGTATTGAATTGTATCCACTTGTTTGCTCCGTGCCTTTTATATATAACATTGTGCTTTGGATTTGCTTTGGATGTGGTTACAGTGGTTGTAATGTTTCTTAATCTTTAATGTTTTTGCTGTTATTAAATATTAAAATTTAAAAAGAACTGGCGATCCACGTGGGAATTACTGGACCATTCGCGGGCCGGACCCACAAGGCAATTGGGCTTGATCCGGCCTGTGGACCTTAGTTTGCCAACCCATAGGCTAGATCAGGCATCCCCAAACTGCGGCCCTCCAGATGTTTTGGCCTACAACTCCCATGATCCCTAGCTAACAGGACCAGTGGTCAGGGATGATGGGGATTGTAGTCCAAAACATCTGGAGGGCCAAAGTTTGGGGATGCCTGGGCTAGATGGATGAGGCTGCCGGCCCTCTTCTCTTCTATCTTCATTTCTCTGTGCTACATATCAATGTGCTCATACAGAAACTCAGTGATTGCACCCTGCATCTAAATTATCACTGCATGCTTATTCCAGCAAGATTTTTTTTTATAAAAAAAAATAAGGCCACTTATTTCAAAAGTACTCTTTTCCAAATATTTTATAATTAAAAGTGTGTAATTTTCAACCATAAGCAATTACAACTGTATTTAGCTCATCGTTGTGAAAGACGTTGAAACAAAAAGGTCCGTACAACTGCAGAGATGGAGACGGCATTTCTATAATGACAGTAATCCAGTTTATTTTAGCAGCGTTTGTGCAAATGGTAAATTGGTACAGATGTGAAAGAAATTTGCATGGTTAATGGCATGGTTTCCATCTTGTTCCTCTACTGCACGGTCAGCTGTCATGATAAACATTGCATTCCTAATGGTATTGAAAACATGTGGCTGGTAATCTTTGTTATTGCTTGGACTAAATGATGCCATGGAAAAGTTAGAGATTCCTACAAGCTTCATTTTAGGGCTTAATTGGGTTACAATTCCTATTCAAGACAACACTGTATTGCAAATAATCTTTACCATCACTGGCTATTTAACCTCCAGTACCACATCAGTTTGGTTGTGTATTTTTAAAACTTTTTTTATTGCTTATGACTGCTTTTGTTATGTTGTAGTTATACCTTTTTTTTTACATGTTGTAAGCCGCCTTGAGCATGGTTTGAACTGTGGAAAGGGGGCACACAGATTAATTATGTATTCATGTCTATGATCTCAGGAGAAGCTCCACCAAACACATTAGCACTTTAGGTGATAATGTAGTGCCCAGCTGGGTGTTAACAAACAGACTGTGATGTTGGTGTTTCAGGGAAGTTACCATCAGTATCTCAAGGAGCTATAGCAGTTCGATGAAATTTCTAGGGGGCCCTCCGGACATTCTTTTTATCCTGCCTTCATGATTATTATTGGTGCTCATGATGCTATCAGAGTGGTCACACATGATTCTGCTTTCAATACTGTTTGCATCTGCAAAAGTGTCGGGGTGTTCCCATTGCTTCACTTCCAGCCAGTGCATCTCCAGAAGGCTTCTGCTGAAATCCTGTAGCTTCTTATACCACAAACGTTCTGGTTTATTTTTGTTCTGCATTTCCTGAGCTTTCGCCCCTCAGACAGCAATAATGTGGCAGGATTGGGGAAGTGTTGCAGAACAGACCAAAGCAGAATAAGGCAACCGCTCACTCACTATTATTGTGTCAATAATATGTTGCCGAATGCACCCAGAATAAAACAGCAGACTGGAGGGTCAGGGTCTTCTTATCACACCTCCTCCTACCAACCTGACTGGGCCATTTTCAGTAGAGAGGTTGAGAAAGTGGTTTTGAGCATTATACGGAAGTGACAACAAAGCACGCTCGTTTTGAACTTTCTGGGTGATGTGTGAAATGAGAAATGGCACACCTCTCCTCAACAGTTAGATGTGGCAGTTGGAAGAACATGTGCAGTTCACCAGGGGAGATGCACAAATCCTGGCATTGCACGGTAGTCAGAATGTTGCACTAGAGAGGATTTCCTGTTCAGAATTCCAGCCACAGCTTTCCATGCCCACTTCTCACTGCTCTTCACACACATCCAGTCAAAATCCCATGCTCACAGCATGCTAAGTCCACATTGGGGTTGTTTCCTGAAAGGGCCCTTTCTTGAGCCCCCACCCCACCCCCTTGTACTTTTGCATACCTTGGTATTCCCAGAGATCTGGTGATAAATTCCTTTTGTGCACAGATGGTGCAATTTCCCCCAGTGTCACAGTCCCAATCCATATTGTCCCCCCCCAAAAAAAAACCCCTTATGTTTAGCAAAACAGAAAGAGATTTTAAAAATCTAATGGTGGATCACATTAATGTCATATAATTTCAACACTGGTATACATACATTAGCACATTTTGTGTTGGTGCATATAAGCAACATTCTTCTTTCAAAGGTCCTTTGAATTTTGGCGTAGGGAAAATCCTGCATTTTAATTCTGTACATGTATTTCAAAAATAAGATAAAACCTGAGTGTAGATGAAAAAAAAAATTGGAAGTGCAAACCCATTCAATTAAAACTTCTAACCTAGTGGTTTTATGCAATACAAAGTTAATGGTCTGGCTTGAATTCCATAAAATAGTACATTTTTTATCATCTGCAATGGCTCATGGATCTCATATGAACATACCTAATGTTTCTGGAGCATTACCTTCTCTGAGGTGTAATCACAATGTGTATCAATAAAGATAAAATATTGTAGACCACTGATTCATGTGGATCAGATGGAAAATACACAGACAGAAATCCAAATAATCTTACTTCTCTTCGAACATCTAAATTATAGACAAAAGTCACAAGAGTGAGTTTTATTAAAGAAGATGGATTAAAAATGGGACTATGACTATATACAATGGCCGACTAAACAGGCAGGGCTGTGTGGTTTCAATGCACGGATGTCTGTACAAAAGAGGCAAGGTGAATTAGAACCACAACAGGACCACATCGATACAGCTGAATAGCAACAAGGACTACCTGTCCCATCCCTAGCTTCTCCCATAATACCTTGCTCTGAGGAAGAACCCTTCCTCGGAGTGGCATTTAGCTCACCAATTGAAGGAGCTGTTGCTGGAGAAGAAAGAGGTAGTGGCAGGGTCGTCCACCCACCTCAGATGGCAGAATGTCTTTTACGCCGTTTCCCTGTATATACAGTCTACAGAAAAGAGTGGATATGGAGAGGTATTGCTCAGTGTGCCAGAGAGGCCATAGACTTCAATAAGTTGGAAATCTTAAGTGCAACAAACCCTCCACAAATCACAGTGGGTAGAAATATTAAGCCCCCAAAGTAACCCCAAACTAAGGCTGTGCTGTTGCCCCCTCAACCCCAGACAAAAGCTCTACTGATGAAGCTTGAGGTGGAGGAGAAGATTTAATAATGGATGGCATTAACTGTCTTTACATTGACTGGGCAAATGCATATTTGGGTAGCGACAATACAACATACTTTTCTAGCTACAAAATAAATTCTGGTGTCTTACCATTGTTGGTCATGGAGCTGACTAGAGTGGAGGTGACCCTTGACTTAATCCTAAGTGCTTTCACCCAGGACTACTGTTAGATGTAAGGAAGTTTTAAAGTCATAGGGACAGAGATTATTTTAGTGTCATTGTACTCAACATATTCCTATGTGGACAGTTTCACCCAAAAGTATATAGTTGTATCTTATTTCAAAATAGGAAGTTTCTCATAAATGAGGGGGGCATGTTAAAAGGAAACGGAAAAGGAGAATCTGTGAGATGAAATCTAGGGGCTGGTGGATCAGTCTATGTCAGTTTTGCATGTCTTCAATCATAAGTCATCATGTTTCCATATCAATTTGCTATTTAAAAAAATTTCAATATTTATCACAAAATACACATTTTTGTGATGAAGTCTGGAATGCAAAGCTACCATAAAATAGCAATAAAGCAAGAAAACCATACATAGCACTAAAAGGGTATTTTATGCTATAATAGGCATTTTGGTACACTAAAGCTTTTCCTATGTATTTTGGTAAGTTCTTTGAGCAGAGAAATGTATTGCAAAATTTGGAGAAGTGTGAAAACAGACGGATAACTGTGTCCCAATTCGTGCAACAGTCTGTGAAATGCAAATTAGAGCAGTTCACTTTAAGACATGGAGCAAACATAACGGTTAAATCCCTTCATGATGCTTTGCAGCTCCTCAAAAACACTATAATGCAGAAATGTACAGATTAGTAAAAGCACACACATAGTAAAGAGGAAGCCAGCTTGGTTAACAAGCAGAGTCAATAAAGCTGTAAAAGGAATACGGTAATAATAGTCTCCCAATACTTGTGAGTTGCCTAATGTAATTGATGAAAAGGAGATTCAGAACATACAAAAGAAATTACCATAATCAACTGATGGAATTCACTGCCACAGGAGGGAATGGCTACTGTGTTCAATGACTTGAAAAGGAAAGCAGACAAATTCATGGAGGATAGCTCTACTAATGGCTAATTCCCTTGATTGCAAAAAGGAACTTCCCTATTCAGTATATCTCTCAATACCAGTTGGTAGAGGCAGCTGCCTCTATATGCTGCTTTTGAGCATGGATGCAACCATCTGTCCACTGTGGGAAACAAGATTTTGGACTAGAAAGACTCATGCTTGGTCGGATTTAGCAAGGATCTCCTGATCCAGCAAGGATCTTATGTTCTGACGGATTTTCCTTCCATTCCAATTTCTGCTGACCACCCCATCCCCACCAGTTAAAGCTCCCCATGCCCCATATTGTGGTAGGAAATTCCAAGCCCTGTGGAGATTGAGAAGAGGATTTGGGGTAGATGCAAGTGTCTGAAGCAGGAAGGGGATGGGGTCAGCCAGCCCTATTGCAGAAGAAGAACGCCTCTCCTCATTGGATACAGACTAGGAAATTTCAAGGCAAAGTTGCAGCAATAGCCTCCTGTCACTTACCTGCAGAGGGAAAGGCAAGGGGGCAGTGAAGTCAGGGCTGTGGGGTGCACTAGAGGGGTCACCAGGCAGGCTCCTTCGGTGCATCTGCCCAACCCCAACACATATGTAAGTAGCAGTGGCATCTAGACCAGGAAGCTATTGTTGCATGCGCGTCCCACTGTGCAAGCTACTCCCCTTTAATGGTCTATGGTCAACATTTACCTGAGAAAGCTAATATTGAACATGTGCTCGAATCTTCGTTTCTCAATTTTCACTGCTGGAGTTCAGATTGTTGTTTCTACAGTTGACAATGCCCTACCTTCTTGTCTAAGCTTTAACTTCCGGACATTAAGGAAAGTTAGTTTGAATCATCTGTGGATATTTTCTGAATGGTGCCATCAGAGCTTTTAGAAGAGAGTCTTATTTTATAGATCCCATTTCTCCTATCTTGTAGTCAGTAGGTTTGCTGCTTTTTGGCAGTATATTGATTAGGAAGCAATATAGGATTATACAATTCAGAATGAATTGTCCCCGTGTAGCTAATCTAAGTCCATCCACCTGAGTCTCTGTCTAGCATTTATCTCAGCAGTGATTCTTCCCCGTCTAAATGTTTGCCTGACAATTGTAACTTCTGTTGTTGCTTTTAATCACATTTTCCCCTCTATACTTTGATTATCTTTGCTGTTAAATTGTCTCTTCTTAACTCTGACTTTTTCCAATAGTATTTAGACTGCGGGTTCACAACTCCCATATTTCAAAGTAAGAACATAATAAAAACCCCGCTGGATCAGACCAAAGACCTATGTACTTGAGCATCCTTTTCCACACAGAAGCTAACCAGCTGCCTATGGGAAGCCTGCAAGCAGTACATGAGAGCAATTGTCCTCTCCTGCTGTTATTCCCAAGCAATTTTTCTTCAGAGGCCTCTCGGCCTGGAAGTATTATACAGCCATCATGACTAATAGTCAACATAGCTGTCAAGTTTTCCCTTTTCTCACAAGGAATCCTATTTGGAATAAGGGAATTTCCCTTTAAAAAAAAAGGAAAAGTTGACAACTATGGTAGTCACTGATTGCATCATCCTCTGTGAATTCATCTTATCTACTTTTACAGCTGTTGAGTAAGTTGGTGGCCCTTACCGCAACTTGTGGCACTAAATTCTTTTTAAAAAAAATTCAACTCTTTATTAAATTTTTGTTTTTACAAAACATAGCAAAATACCCCAAAATGACAAAACAAAATGCATAGAATAATATAACAACAGGATATTCCCAAGTAAAATACAATCCTTGGTAAATCAGAATCAACAATCCTTTCATCCAATCATATCAGCCCAATCCTTTATCTCCTCCCCTTCCTTCCTCTCCTGATATTTACCCTCCCCCTCATAGCTGCCAAGTTATCCCTTTTTTTAAGGGAAATTCCATTATGCTGAATAGGCTTCCTCATGAGAAAAGGGAAAACTTGGCAGCTATGCTCCCCCTCCCCCTCCCCTTCCTGACTTCCCTCACCCATATACAATCTCATTTAATCTTACCTATAAATTTTCTGTTGTGTTATATAAATTATATTTGAAATACTTTCCCTTCCTGTACAATATTTTTGTCCTTGTGAGCTTAACCCTTATGAATTCATGCTTGATTAGCTTACATTTCCATATTTTGCCATGTACACTTCTACCATTTTCCATTCTTCCTTCAGCTTCTGGATAGAGCCCCCTCTTATAATTACAGTCAATTTTGCCAATGCCATATATTCATACAGTTTAGATCTCCACTCCGGTATTTCTGGTATCACTTCTGTTTTCCAATGACTTGTGTGGCAGTAAATTCTATAGTTTGTGCATCTGTGTGAAGAGGTTCCTTCTCTGCCCTGAATCTTCTATTATTCAACTTCATGAGCTGACCCCAGGTTCTAGTTTGTTCTCTTGGGAGGCAATGTAAGAGTGCCATCAGGGATAAAGTTAAACTTTGGAGAATTACAGTGCCTGCTGTAGAGACCGATACAGGAGAGACATGTTTTATTGCAGGTAGGGGAGGTGAAGACATCTGATTTTGCTGATACAGGTGCACCATGGCATTTCTTTAAGTACAGTTAGGAGGAGGATATAAATCCTTTGTTGTTGTGAGAATGGAGACCATATAGGCCACCCTAATGGAAATAGCTTCGTTGGGATCATAGTATCGGGGAAGGGTTGAACTCTTGAACTCTTCCTCCCAATCATGGCAGAAAGTGAGATAGAGAGAGGTGGAAGCTGGTATGGGAAGGAATGTGATATATGGCTCCCATGCAGGAAGTAGAAGGTTCAAAAGATCCAGTTGCAAAAGATAGCAGACTATGGTGAAGACCTCTGCATGAGAGCCTGAAAGGTTACACCTAGTTATGCTACACAATACTGGGCTAGATGAGGAGGAGGAGGAGGAGGAGGAGGAGGAGGAGGAGGAGGAGGAGGAGGAGGAGAAGAAGAAGAAGAAGAAGAAGAAGAAGAAGAAGAAGAAGAAGAAGAAGAAGAAGAACAACAACAACAAACAACAACAACAACAACAACAACAACAACAACAACAACAACAACATGGTTGTGTTGTCTTTCTTTCAACCTCATGATGAGATCAGAATATTGGAATCTGTCTTATACCAGGTCAGACCAATTGTCCATCTGTTGTTATTATTAATGGACCAATAGTCTGGCCTGGTATAAAACAATTTCCTACGTTCTTGAGGTTGAAAGAGGGACAAATCAACCTTTGATCCCTTTAGGTCTGTTTTTACATACAATGCCTAAACTAGATATCAAAATTATCCAGAATTAGGAATGGACAGATCAGCCGGTTTCCAGTCTGCATCAGTTTTACATGTGTTCATACATGTAATTTGCAATTTCTTTTTTTGAAAAAAAAAATCTGCATGAAAATTCATATTTAAAAGGTATACTATTTTCTCATAAAATACACATTTCTAAGCATAATTTATCTTAAAAGAATGAATTTCTAAACTTATTCTAAAACATGTGTGTTTATATCTATTATAGAAATGGGGGGGGGGGTTAACCAAGAACTACACTGAAACATTCAGAAAAAAAATGTGAAATACAAAAATACAATACAGATAACTACCTATTTCTTCAGTGCATGCTTATGTGGGCAGTGTGTATCAGAATTCAGAAAGAACTAATTCCTCAAGCATCCCTATTCTCAACTGGCTGTAGGCTATTTATGGCATGTTGCAAGAGAGGGATTATATTGTTTGCAGCATTGTTCTAGCAACGCGCATGCACAAGCACACACACACACACACACACACACACACCCTACCTACCTGGTGATATGGTATCAGTTGAAAGTCCTCAATGAAACAATATTTCAAGTGGAAAAGATTAAAAGAATCCAGTCTTCAGAAATTTCATGTTTTGTAATTTTTTGACACCAACATTTACTTACAATATCGCTCCTTTAGAGTGTTAGTTTCTTCAAAGAAACCCAAACAATAGCTCCTGCCGCGAAGCATTTATAGTAGGATATCCATCAGAAATCAGTTGACAAACTTATAATGTGTGCTCTGCAGATAAAAATGAAGCGAAGGCACTGCCTCGTATTTTCCCAGTGTTAGCCTATCCAGTACTTGAAGATATATTTTCCTGAGCATGTTATTCTTTAAAGCAATGATCCAGTATTTTATACCTTGGGAACAGGTGGCTTAAAGCAAACGGTATTGACTACTACGGAAAAAGAGTGTGAATGTGTTATGAGGGAAGGGATGGGATGTTTAGGGATGGCTCTCACTGTTAAACAGCAACATAAGGAAACCAATATGTTTTCCTTTTTATTTCTAGTTCTGAATCTATTTATTGTATGCCATGCTTCTAGAACTAAACCCTGCAGTTCACTGGATTTCCTTCTTTCTCTGTTTGTTTGTTTTTGGTGAGGTTCATGCTCTTTTCTTAACTTGATTTATTTATAGAATTTGTACCTCACTTTTCTTGCCAGCAAACTGAAGCAGCTGAAATGAAACAAGTTAAGCACAATTAGAAGTAGCAAAGCGGTGAAACCTTTAAAACAAAAAGAACCCCAGAAAACAGTGGGAAAGGCAACGGTACAAAAGCAGGTGAAAAGGCTGCATGTAGCTAAGACATTGGGCAAGTGGAATTACTTTCCTTTTATAAGCAACCATGCCTCTTACCATAAAGAAGGCTGATCGCTGAAGAATTGATGCTTTTGAATTATGGTGCTGGAGGAGATTCTTGAGAGTCCCATGGACTTCAAGAAGATCAAACCTATCCATTCTGAAGGAAATCAGCCCTGAGTGCTCACTGGAAGGACAGGTCCTGAAGCTGAGGCTCCAATACTTTGGCCACCTCATGAGAAGAGAAAACTCCCTGGAAAAGACCCTGATGTTGGGAAAGATTGAGGGCACTAGGAGAAGGGGACGACAGAGGACGAGATGGTTGGACAGCGTTCTCGAAGCTACGAACATGAGTCTGACCAAACTGCGGGAGGCAGTGGAAGACAGGAGTGCCTGGCGTGCTCTGGTCCATGGGGTCACGAAAAGTCGGACACAACTAAATGACTAAACAACAACAACATGCCTCTTACCATGTGCAAAGTGCATTTCCTTCATGCTGACTTGCCACACCTTGTACCCATTCACACAAGTTTAGGGAGAAGGACTCCTAGACTTGAGCTCTAGCACGTCTCCTTTTAGAAAGCTTCACTGCAAATCTCTCTTCAGCAACCCCTGTTAATCATGTTGAATATCTTACCTGTTTATGAATAAATGCCCATCAACAACACGTCCAAGGCCATCTAAATTGATTTCACACTTCATCTCTATCTTCAGAAGCAGAAGTGCACTAATTACTAGAAAATGCAGACTGACAGAAGTGGTCAGCACAATGACGAGCAAATGTTCTACAAAGTGACACTTAGATTAGGGGCAAAACATCATGATTCAGAGTGGAATAAACAACAAGGCTAGATTCAAGTTCAGAAAGACGCATGCATGGTAATAATTTAAAGTAAGCAGGCAGCTGGAAACCAATATACTCTTACAAACAAAAAGATTGGAGCACGCTTCCAGATTTAGCACAATGGTCTGTGCACTGCTCGATTGAAGCCATCATGACATAGCCAGGGGACAACCCTACACTCACCTTCAGTGTAGAAGCAGCTATTAGCATTCCAGTGCTTTTGGTATATACATGTATGCTGGGGGCTGCCTCTCAGCTCTCTCTGCTTGCCAATCCCTGCTCCCCGTCTCAGTTTCCCTGCCCCAATATCTCTCTCCATGAGCAAGTCTCCTCACTCACTCACATGTCTCAGTTCACAATGTGCTCCTTCTTCCTCAGCTTCCCAGACCACAAAATGGTAACAAAATATTCCCTCACCCCTGCAAACCACCTTCTCTCCTATGCCACAGCTTCTCACCAAAATGACAACTACTGTATATATCTCCTCCTTGCTCTTTTGCAAGGGAGAAAGAGAGGGAGTAGCAGTGGCAGACCTACATTTTGGGGACCCTGAAGCTCGAACTGTTATGGGGGCCCCTTTGCAACGAGGTTTGGGCAACCACTGTTATCTTCTTCAATTGGGTTGTTTACAACAACCTTTACAGCATCTGTGTTATTGACGCTCAAACTTAGGGATTGTTGAAGTATATACAACAACAACAACAACAACAACAACAACAACAACAACAACAACAACAACAAAATGTGCAACTCCAGTTGGGTCTACTAGACCCAACTTTTTAAAGCAATGTGAACTAAAATTGCTTCTGGGGCCCCTCCGGGATTGGGGGCCCTGAAGCTTAAGCTTCATTGGTTTCATAGTAGATCTGCCCGTGGGGAGGAGAGCCCCTCTGGCAGATCATGAAGGTACCTGCCCCTCCCATTCTCTTTCTCCTGAGGTGACTCTGCAAGGCCAGCTTCCAACACTTGTCTCAATTTCTGTGCCTCTTGCACCCCCTACCAGCACTAGCACAAATTTTATATAGAAGTGTGCAGGTCAGCCTATCATATCGGAATAGTATTGCAGGCTTACTATTCTCCAAAGTTGTTAAATTTAGATATATATTATTGTTTTGTGTGTGACACACAGAGAGAGAGGGAGGGAGGGAGGGAGGGAGGGAGGGAGGGAGGGAGGGAGGGAGCTTTTTTCTGGGGGGACACAGGGATGTGCATACCCCTAATCTTTGTACTTTTGTCCATTTACTGTATTTCTTTTTTCAGTTTTGAACTATAAAATGGTGATTTTCTTGAGTCAAAATGAAAGTACCCCTAAACATTTTTAAAGAAAAATCTCTCTCTCTCTCTCTCTCTCTCTCTCTCTCTCTCTCTCTCTCTCTCTCTCTCTGTGTGTGTGTGTGTGTGTGTGTGTGTGTGTGTGTGTGTGTGTAAAGAGTAATAGCAACCTGGGGTCTTTGACTAAATAAATAATTCTATTTTCTTCTTTATCTGTGAAATTCCTTCATTCATCTTTCATCGTTACCAGCATCTATGAGTTTTCCCTTCCTTTGCTATGGTAACAACGCAGGTCTTCAGGCATGGCACAAACCCCTTGTGTGGCACACCACAACCTTTCTAGCGAGTGGTGGAGGGGGTTCTCCTGGTTCAGCTCTATATTTGAAAGTTAAGTCCACACTAGCTAAAATTTTAACTGAGCAAGTCAAATTCATTATGACAAAAAAAAATATGACACAATCAAATCAGGATCAAAATTAAGTGTGAAACATAAAAAGTTAACCCCTCCCTTCTCCAAGTTTACCAGTAACTGTCTTCCTGTACTTATTCAATCCCACTGATCTTTCCAAATGCATCTTTCAGTGGGGTGGACTCCCGCTCTTGTTCCCTTCCAGAGCCACTTGTTGTCATTATATAGTACTAAAAGCAGAATGGGCTGTGTTATAAGAATTTTGAGGTCATATATATATATATATATATATATATATATATATATATATATATATTGTTCATAAAACATGTACATGAATGTACAGAAACATGTCTGAAGCAGCACAGGAAGACAGGCCTGACTGACACCATTTTGACTCTCTCTCTCTGACCAGGTGTTCCTCTGCAAGGAAGAAGGGGGGTGGGAGGAACCTTCTCATTGTCTCAGGAATTAAAGTGATAATCCCTGGCATCCTGATACCTGAGTGCCAGACAAAAGGGTGTGATTAACTTGGCTGGGAAACAGGGAAATGTAAATATCTCTCTCTTTTGTTAATTAGGTTTTGGGGGCAGGGGGCAGGGTCCAGGATGCTCAGATTACTGCCACCAGACCTCCCCTTTCATGATGTACCTATGATGAATCTAGGGAGAGGGGTCTTGGGCTACACCCCTTCTGTGACATATGGATGATGCTTCTGGGGGGTGGGCTGAAACCAATTTCAAATTTCTTTTTAAGGGCAGGGCACCTTTGTTTGGGGTTCCTTCCTTGTTCTCCTGCATGAGAGGAAGGACCCTGTTGCAACAGCGAAATAAAGGCTTTGCTTCTCAAACTTCTCTGGTTGGCCTCTGTTATATTCTCCAACCGATGGAGAACCCAATAAGGGAATAAGGGCAGATTTTTGCCTATATCAGGCTGTTTGCCTTAAAACGTGAGTGCACTGATACACACTGTTTGGCTTTGGAAGTGAGATGAAATGGTTAACACTGAAAAGTCCTTTACAAAATTATGCTCTGTGAAGGAGAGAAAGAAGAGGATGGCTTTATTGGGGCTTGAACAAAATATATGAGGAACGTGGTGCTCGTAGCTTGGACTTGAGCCTTGAACTTTTAATTTTTCCTTAGTGGACAAAGTACAGGAGATTAAAGCAATACCTTTTATTGGACCAACAAAGAGCTGCCAGACTTTGAGACCTGAAAGGTTGCATCTTCAGGGTTCACTTTATTGATCTTCCCTACTGTTCCTTGTGGATCAGATTGGCTGCAAATAAGTCTGTGTGCCATTGATGTTACCTTTCTTCCTCTGAGAGATAAGATTTAGTGTTTTTATTTGTCATCCTTGATGAAGAGAGTTCAGGAGCAGAATCCGTAGTGAGTTCAAGAATGCCTTTTTCTTTGAGTCTTTCGGAGTATATAAGGATCTTCTCATTAAGATTATGCTGAAAATGTTCAAATCTTATTTTTCTATAAAATTATAAAATGTATTTCAGCTGCTGGAATGACCCCTATTTTCCTTCAGCACAGTTCATGTGTACCGAAATCACTGTTCCCATTTTGTCTTTTACGAATGTTGTATTAAAATGTTGATTCCAAAGTCTCTAGATATTAAATCTGAGAAGCAGGAAAATATTTGTATATACATGAACATAAGGTAAAGGGACCCCTGACCATTAGGTCCAGTCGTGACCAACTCTGGGGTTGCGCGCTCATCTCGCATTATTGGCCGAGGGAGCCGGCGTACAGCTTCCAGGTCATGTGGCCAGCATGACAAAGCCACTTCTGGCGAACCAGAGCAGCACATGGAGATGCTGTTTACCTTCCCACTGTAGCAGTTCCTATTTATCTACTTGCATTTTGACGTGTTTTCGAACTGCTAGGTTGGCAGGAGCTGGGACCAAGCAACAGGAGCTCACCCTGTCACAGGGATTTGAACCGCTGACCTTCTGATCAGCAAGCCCTAGGCTCTGTGGTTTAACCCACAGCACCACCTGAACATAAAGGCACCAAATAGAGAAGGGATGGGGAGCCGGTGCCTCCCCCATTCTATCTCTACTCCTTCCCTGACTGTTGGCCATGCTGGCTGGGGCTGCTGGGAGTTAAAGTTCAGTATTTGGAGGGCCACAAGCTCCCTATTCCTGATGTAGAGCATTGCTCACCCTATCATATATGGAATCTGGTGATGTTTACTTTTGAACAATTGGCAGTAGATGAATTGTTAGGGGGTGGCCAGGGGGTCTGATCCCCAGGTCTTCTGTGGTGGACCCCAGATCTTCCCCACTTCTTCTTTTTTATTTTCCTTTTCTTATAGGGCAGCTGGACACACTGCAAAGCAGAGTGCTGGCAAAATGCCACCTACTCACCATCTTAATGTCTCAGAGACACCTATGAATTAGAATATGCACATTTGTGTTGTTGGCCTAGGGGCTCTCAATGCAGTAGCAGATGATGGGGCAGGATGGAGTGAGGCTGCACTGCTTAGCTGGCTTCCCAAAGCTGGGGTTGCTGCTACTCACTAGTGGGGGTGGCAGCAGTGAGATCAGTGTGGCGAACGTAGTGGTTCAGCCAATATAGTGCTCCTGTATCCTGTGGGGATGCAGGTGGTGCTGTGGTCTAAACCACTGAGCCTTTTGGGCTTGCCATTCAGAAAGTTGGCGGTTCGAATCCCTGTGACCCAGTGAGCTCCCGTTGCTCAGTCCCAGCTTCTGCCAACCTAGCAGTTCGAAAGCATGCCAGTGCAAGTAGATAAATAGGTAGCGCTGTGGCAGTAAGGTAAATTGTGTTTCCGTGCACTCTGGCTTCTGTCACGGTGTTCCATTGCACCAGAAGCGGTTTAGTCATGCTGGACACATGACCCGGAAAGCTGTTTGTGGAAAAATGCCGGCTCCCTCGGCCTGAAACCAGGGGTCCTTGACCTTTTTTTTGCAGTGCTCCTATCTGGGCACCTGTACCACACTGCTTCATCCCTCTTGCTCTCAGCAAACCCTGTATTGGGATGCCAGGAAAGTTATGCAGCTCTACCACATCTTGCCAACTGCAACCATCTTTAAGGTCACTGCAATGCCTCTGGCTGATAGCACTCCCACAGATACAGCCAAGCACACACCCCTTCATAGAGCTGCTTCTCTTTGTGGATGTTGATCTTTGAACAACAGGAGATCCATAATAATAGATCCCTCATATCATGTCTAGGTGCACCCTTAAGCCAGCAAAGGATCTGGGCCTGTTACTTATCTTCTGCCATTACAATGATAGCTGCCATTAAAACTGCTTTGTTGTTATCTATGAAAGAGGTGGATGTGCCAACAGGGCCGGCTCTAGGTAGACCCCCGGTGGCGCAGGGCACCACAGCGCCGGCCCGCCAGGAGGGCACCACGAGCTGCGCCCGCCAGGAGGGCGCTGCAAGCTGCGCTCACCCGCTGCCCGGCCGGTCCGCCGGTTCGACGTGCAGCTGCGCCCACGGCAACCGTGCTGTGCCTGCCCACCCGCCACGCAGCAGCGCATGTGGCAGCTGCGCTGCGCACTGCGCCCACCCACCCACCGCACTGGGAAATGGGGCGGGGGGGCGCCGGAGGGATCCATCGCTCCACGGCGCCAGGGGCGCTTAAGACGGCCCTGTGTGCCAACCATGACTGCAGAAAGTCTCATGTAAGAAAAGATGGCCATTCTGATTTCTTTTTTTATTAATGAGTATTCCTTGAAGTGTTTCCTCTGATGCAACCATTTATGAACAAATTTATTCCTTTCCTGGTCCACTATGACCACAGTCCCATAGACATTATCCAATAATCCCAATGTTCTGTAGCATGTTGAGTTTTGTGAAGCTTTGACAGTGGGAGAGAGAGGCAATTTTTCCCCTTTTCCCATTGAAGACAATCTATGTGCTGGTTTTGGAGAGGTGGGGAGAATACAGTCACCCTGACCCTTATATATATAGTTATTTTTTGCTTTTGAAAATGGCTTTTCACTTTCAAAACTCATGTACCACCTGTTCTTACCAAAATGTTCTGTGCAGTAAATGTTTCCACTTCAAATGTACTTTACAGAAATACAAGTATTCTATAATGCCTGGTAGTGCTCCTCTAGGCAGCAGGTAGAAGCCATTATTACATTCAGAAACATTACCATAATTTGACTTCCATATAGACCCCAAAATTAATGGACAAAATTGCTCACGTATGCCAGGCAAGTGGGCCCTGAGTGTGGTGTTGAAATGTTCATAAAAGCTATTGTAGTCACAGCCTGAATAGTTGTTGATAAGAAATGCATATGATAAAAAGTAATTTTCTCTTTTGAAGGGCAGAAATACTCTTGGAGGAAAAGGCTATCGATGGCTACTATATGCTACCTCCAGGTTCAGAAGATGTAAGAAACAATCGGAGAGGGCTATTGTGCTGTCTTCCTGTTAGTGGAATGTCCATAGGCATCCCATCCTTAAGGCACTGATCCCTACACACTCTACTCGTTTACACCCGTTACCCATGAGCAGCAGGCCTGTACAGAGCTATGGCGTATCATTTGGAAAGGGAAAGGGAATAAATAAACCTAAGTTTGTCACATCCATTAACTTCAATAGCTCTACTTTAAGTCGGAGTAGCATTGGCTAAAGGTAAAGGACCCCTGACAATTAAGTCCAGTTGCGAACAACTCTGGGGTTGCAGCACATCTCGCTTTACTGGCCAAGGGAGCTGACATTTGTCCACAGACAGTTTTCCGGGTCATGTGGCCAGCATGACTAAGCCGCTTCTGGACTGAAACCAGGGCAGTGCATGGAAACGCTGTTTACCTTCCCGCCGGAGCGGTACCTATTTATCTACTTGCACTTTGACGTGCTTTCGAACTGCTAGGTTGGCAGGAGCTGGGACCGAGCAATGGGAGCTCACCCCCGCCCCCTATATGGGAATGTTGATGCAAGGGACATTTCTAAGATGAATGTAGCAACACTTGAGGTCTGAGATCTTTCATTAATTGATTTCAGGAGCAGCTTGTCCAGCTGGCCTCATGGCAACAGATTTGCTGCAGGTTACAGGGAGAGGGGAAAGGAAAGCCAAGTCGGAGCTGTGCAAAAATATTGGCAGAGCCAATCTGATGCTCCCACCAGTGGGCCTTTACAGACCTGAGCTTGCCACTGCATTGTCTGTCCCCAGGAAATCAACACTGCCAGGGGGTTGTTGTGGTGTCACTCCACTGGTGAGCTATTTCTGATTTATTTTATTTTTACTTTTGTATCTGACTTTTCCTACAAGGAATTCAAAGTGCCTGTAATGAGGAGGTGGTAGCTGGCACATGACTCTGCCTCTGCCACATGGGCGTACCCAGCAAGGAGCAGGGGGGCAGCTGCCCCCCCCCCTCCAGAAGCAAAAAAATAAAAATAAATGGTCATAAAGTGATGAAATGAAACAAAATTAGGTAGGGCGATGGCGAATAATCAGTTGTTTACCACACTGAAATGGTGTAAAAACTGAGAAGTATCTAGAGCCACCTAGCGACTGGTAGAGTAATCTATGTCAGCCAGCCATTGGGATTCAAGGGAGGGAGAGGTCTCTAGCGGGCTCTAGCAGAGAGAAGAGGGAATCTTCTAGAGGGGTCTAGTGAGTTCTGCGTCACTAAACTGAGCCGCCCGCTATTAGTTTACCTTCTTGTTTATATTTAGAAGACATCCAAAAAGGTAAATTAGGTAATTTCTGTAGAAAATTAAATTTTAAAGGGTAAAGACCTGGCTCAGAAGTACAATGGGAGAGGACAGACTGACTGGGTTGTGTTTGATGAGCGTCCATTGGAAATTCTTCAAGGAAAATCAGGACTGGGTTGAAATGAAAGTTTTGATCAAGTTTTCTTCAAACCCAAGAAAAATGATATTAGTATAAGACATGTAACTAGAATAATTTTTTTTAAAAAAATTCAAGCAAATAATTGCAATAACTACCGTAATAAAGCACTGCTATAGCTATATATAAATAATTTTCTTAAAATTTTGGTTTCATTCACCTTTTCCGTGCTGAAATGTCACAACCTGAATGACCATGGCTCCCCCCCCCCCTAGTTTTGATCCTGGGTACGCCCCTGCTCTGTCACATCATGCAATGCAGCACTTCTGGCCCTTCCATGTTTTCTTCTAACTGGAAGAAAACACGGCAGGGCCAGAAGTACTTCATTGCAGACCCAGTCATGCGGGGGGGGGGGAGCAAATCAGGAGGCGATATTTGTATGCTCACACAGTAAACCATTAAGTATTAACCATTAACTGTGGTTTATTGTGACATGTGAATGCAGTCATTGTTTCCATGCTTGTGGGCAAAGGGTCATGTAGCTACTGCTTGGTGGCATGTTTGTTAGCAGAAACTATCCCTTTCAACATTTACCTGTATGCACTACAGCTGTAGACAAAGTAGAAAAATGCAAATTATGACAGGTCAAAAGCTATGAAAATACCTCTTGAAATGTGGGAAACCCATAATTGTGTGTGTGCGCGCATGCATATGTGTGTATATATCTATCAACTTATAACTGAAATATACAGCAAAACATGGAAGTAATGCAGTGATTTGGGAATTAGTTATTATTTACTCAGAATAATGAATATACAGTTTCGTACTGCTTTATGTTAATGAAACATGAATTAAAACTGCATTATGCTGAAATTGCTGCAGCACATCTACATTAATATCAAATGAATTCATTATGACCAGCATAGTTACAATGAATACTAAATGAATTAATAATAATGAACCATGTTAAGTGATATCTAATTGTTTTATTTCATTTTTATGTATATTTTGTCCAGATTTAACTGTTAGGTTAATAGGGAATGGCATTCATTAAGTCATTTCCCTGCCAAGCTTTGGCAAAGGGCACTTAGTTTCACACCACATCCTATGCGCACTGAGCATCATTCATCTCTGCTCACCTCCCCCCACATACACTTTAAGTCAGGGGAAGGATTCTACTCCAAGACTGGCGGGAAAATAGAACAGCACTACGGACCAAAAAGCCAAAGAATGTTTATACTATTGTGATTTTAATTGTTTCATCTATGACATTTTTATCTTGCTCTTACTAAGGGACTCACAGCTGTGGACGTGGAATTTCCCCTGTTGTAAAGAATACAAAGCCATTCCTCACATAAAGCAGTGACAACGTCCCCTCACTGCTCTCTTCGCTGATATGCAACTTTTAAACTTCTGTTCCCTCTTTTCACACACACACACACACACACACACACACACAACCTGCCTGCTTCTAATAATAATAAATTTTAATTTATACCCTGCCCTCCCCAGTCAAAACCGGGCTCAGGGCGGCTAACACCAATAAAATTACAATAAGACATAAAAGAAAAGAAAACAATTAATTAAAATACAGATTAAAATACAATATTAAAATTTTAAATTTAAAATGCAGCCTCATTTTAAGTAGTCCATAAATCCAAACCATGAGGGAGGAAAACACAGGGGTCAGACTGAATCCAACCCAAAGGCCAGGCGGAACAGCTCTGTCTTGCAGGCCCTGCGGAAAGATGACAAATCCCGCAGGGCCCTGGTCTCCTGTGAGAGAGTGTTCCACCAAGTTGGGGCCAATACTGAAAAGGCCCTGGCCCTAGTTAAGGCCAATCTAGCCACCTTATGGCTTGGGATCTCCAGAATACTGTTTGTGGACCTTAAGGTCCTCCGCGGGGCACACCAGGAGAGGCGGTCCCTCTCTGTTTTATTTTGGCTTCTCCACTTGCCCCCACTTAAAGGGATTCCACCTCACTACCTTCTCCCTGTTCTGGGGGTTTTCAGTCTGCGCTGGCTTCCTGTGGAACACCCTGTTTGGCAGGAAGGTGTATCGTGTAGGCTCTCCAGAATGGGGGCGATTCAGCTCGCATGCACAGGAGCTGCCTGGAATAAGTTTACCCCACATAAAATGCATGTTGAGCAATGTTACACCGAGCAGATGTTGGAAATGCAAGAAGAATCGATTCCATTCTAGGGAGCCCACATTGTGTGCCTTCCTATGCACCCCAAAGTCCAGTCCAGCAGGAGGGTAGGGGGTGGTACAGCCAGCTTTGGTCTGGAAAGGTGGACTCCTGAGAATTCCTTGGCCAGAGTCTGACTTGGCTAATGGCCCTGTCCCTGATAGTCGAGCTTCTAAAAACCATTAGGTAAACCTCACAATTAGAGTTCACAATGAATAAAGTGAGCAAGCATTCTCTCTACCACCCAGCAAAATATTAATTGCATGACATGAATCTGAGTTCATTATACACAACCATATTTTCACATGTACATTATTTCCCATGGTAAGAGAAGTGCTTTCCCACACTGGTAGATGTATTCCTTTTACGACCTCATATTGCAATACCAGGTTACAGATCCCAAGCTGGCAACTGTGGGCTGGAATTCCCCAGTTCTGCATTTCAGTGTCTCCATTTTTTATCTCCTTACTTTAGGGTTGTTTACATTTCCCTTCTCTTAACTGACTTAACTTCTCACTTAACTAACCGAGTTTCTAGCAATTAAATTTTTCTCTCTTTTTATTGTCTGATAATTACACAAGCGCACAATGTAAATGCATATTTCCAGCTGATATAAGTATGCTACTAAACAAAAAGTATTATCCTCTTTTGAAGCACTGCTGTGGAAACATTTCTTTGGGGTCTCTGTCTCACCTATTCCCCATCCAGTTCATAATAATAGAAGTTGGGAGTTAGAGCCCCACTTCTTCCTCTTTAATAGTCTCCCTCTTTCCTTTTAAAAAAAGCATTGATAAGAAATACATTATTTCACCCTTTCCCCTTTATTTCCCTTATCCCTCCCCTCCCCTTTCCTTTCCTTTTCCTTTCCTGTTTTTGTTTTGTACAACCTTCTTCCCCACCCTTCCCCTCTTTTAATTATTCCCTGATATTATTTTCTATATATCAGACACAGGACCTTCAGAGAAATACCTGCCTGAGTACATGGTGCATAACATACTGTTTGTTATGATGTAATGTCCAACTATAACATTAAGAATATTAAGAACTGCTACCATACCCTCCAAAACGTTGAAGGCAAAATCTGGGGCGCCATCTTCCCAGATGCCATTTCCCCCTTTTTTATCACAAGAGCACTGTAGCCATGTTGGTTGTCGTGATCTTGCACGATTTCGTGCTCGGTTTCCCCAGCCCAAAAAGTGCTATTTCAGGCATGGTGCCCAAAAATGAGCACTTTGGGGTGCCACACAATATTATGGCCCCGAAAAAAGGTACTTGGGGGAGGAATTGCACCAGGAAATCACACATGATCAAGGCAACCAAAATGACCATCATTTTCTTGCAATAAAAAATGGGATGTCCCGGTTTCTTTCAGGACACTTGGAGGGATGGGCTGCTAGCCATGATGACTATATTCTACATCTATTGTTGGAGGCCAGTATACCAGCTGGTGGGAATCACAAATGGGTTGGCCTTTGTAAGAACAGGATGCTGGAATACAGGGGCCTTTGGCCTCATCTAGCAGGGTTTCCCCTATGTTTTTGACTGTAACTATAGCACAGTTCATATTTTCAGCACTTCTGAAACAATCCTGCCCTTTTTTTGCAGTTCCACAATTTATTCATTACATGTAGATATCCCTGTTGCTCGGGGTGGTCCTTCCCTTCTTTCTGATCCTCACAACAACCCTGTGAGGCAGGTTGTGATGAGAGGCGGTGACTGGCTCAAGGTCCCCTAGTGAGCTTCATTGTTGAATGGGATTTTTAACCTGGAGATCCTCTGGATTATTAAGGAAAACAGAAACCCTAAGCCAACACAGAAACTTGGCAAAAGCCCAAGTCTCCCACACAGGGACAATAGTGTCTACTAAAATAACAGTTTTCTGCTTGCTCCTTTAGTGAAAGTTGCTAACTATATGGAAAGAGGCTTGGGCATTCAAAAGGTGTATTTCTTGCTCCAGCTTACCTAATTATACTTGCCAACAGATCTCTGAATATATTTCAGAAGTAAGTAGTCATTTCAATTATTGTGCTTTGTAGCACATTTAAAGGCAAAATATTAGATCTGCACTATATGAACACCTAATAATTTAAAGGAAGCAGCTTGCCAGGAAGAAACTAGTACGGCATTAGGAATCACAAAGCACATAAAAGCAAACTAATAAATGGAGATTATGGTGGCTGAACGCCAAATACTTTCTCTACGTCTCCCACTTCTCATGTACTTAAAAGTGAGTGCTTGTAGTTAGGCTTTTGTATAACCTGGGCCTGGCTTAGTAGTCAAATTGTTTAACCCTCCATGTTCCTGTTCTTTTGAGCCTGGATTTAGAGGCTTGATTGAGATGAAAAGAAACGTTAGCTGTAGTCAAATTAGATCCATGTCGTTCCTCCACTGTAAAGCCCTGGAATCTTGGCTCTGCTTTTTGTGACCCTTTACCCTTCAATTTTGCAAATGTTTTTAAATCACCTCACATGGCGCGGCATATTGTGTTTCCATAAAAAGCCACTTATTATGTTAATCTGTTTACTCGGGACCACATTTTATATATTTTCCCAAACATGAGGTTGGCTGCTGTAAGTGAATCATATTAGTAATGTAACTGAGAATAATCTAATCCTAGAAGTAACTTTGAGAGTCTGTGACCTGCATGAAGACGTGGTGTTCTATTTATATTTAATGCTCTTTTGTAGACATAGACTCAGTACAGCACTTTATCTGCCCCCAAATGCAGAGACCAACTTCAGAATCCTATAAATTGCATCATTTGTAATGGGTCTGGTGGCAATGGGGATGACACCCCAATAGTAAACCCAAGATAAAAGATGGGATCCAAATAATCCAATTTGCAAATGGATAGCATTTCTGTGTGTGCATGACAAGGATGTCAGAGAAACCATACTTTATATCTTTTCCCAGATAACCTAATTTTATCCCAAACCCCTCCAGCTCCTCCTCTTCCTCCCCCCCCCTCTGTCTTTCCCCTATGTCATGTCAGGCCAGAAAGAAAATTTGGGAAATGAGGCATCCCTTGTCAAATAAATGCTTCTACCCCATACTGGCAAATAAATGTCAACCAACGAATTACTAGATGAACAGGTACATGGAAGATGATATGGTGTGTCTTTTCTCCAGTTATGAATCATTGTATTTCATCTCTAAATATAGTATTTTGACTCACTAGTATACCTGGGTAGGCTGCAGATCCTGAGCTTTCTAAGTCAGCATTTCTTCAATCACTTATAGATCCATGGCATCTCCTTTTTCTTCCCTCGATTGCTGTTTGAATGAAGCAGTCCGAGAGCCACAATTCCCCATATTATGAGTGCAAATCATTTTATTATAATAATTGAAATGAAACCCAGATCCATCAGAGAAACATTAAACAACAACACTGAAAACAGTAGCAGAACTATCTGATTTAGTCCACTGCCTCAGAAACTGTCCTCTTACCATTACTTTTGGCTTTCACAGACTTGTGACAATTTCCACCACCCCTGTGGGTCCAAAACAAGTCTCTATATCCAACTACCATCAGGCACTGGGGCTGAGGGCAGCAACTCCAGCATTAGAGACAACTAATCATAAGACAGCATGGGGGGGGGGGGCAGCGGTACTAGCTCCAGCATTAGATGCCAGCATATCTTACATGTTATCCTCCTAGTTAGGATATTATAGTAATATTGCATTGTGTACTCAAGCCACAATGTGTACCACAAGTGATATAGGTTCTGCAGGAAAAGTTTTTAATCAAACAAATGAGCCTAGACAATTTTTATCCCAAAATGAGTCAGTTTTTATGCTCCCCACTGTGCAATATAAATAACTGCAATATGCCCCTGCCAACCTCAGTCTTGATTCCCCCAAGACCACCTGCCCTCTTTCTTATTTCTTCTTCTTCTTTGGCGATCACTCATAGCAGAGTAAGATTGTCTTCCATACAGGGGCGTAGGAAGATAGGGGCAGGTGGGGCGGTGCGCCCCGAGCAACGCGACCCCAGGGGCTCCATCGTCACTGCCCGCCCCGCCCCCAAACACATGCCCCGCCCCTGCATGCGGCACACCCCGCCCCAAAATCCATGTCATATCACTGTGCACGACGCGCTCTGCCCCAAAACGCAAGCCACGTCACTGTGTGTGGCATGCCCCGCCCCCCAAATGTGCACCCCACCCCGCCCACAGAATGCGTGCCATGTCACTGGGGGCAGCACGCCTGCTCTCCACCCCTGGTGGCAGAGCATGAATCTCCACCGCTGCTTCCATAAACATGGTTTTAACAGTGAGTCCATAAGTGACTGTGGAGGCCAATTCTGGATCCACACGTCCTTCCACAGTGGGGACATAGGTTTCTGGTTTGCCAAGCGTGCCTTCCTCTTAGCGCGTTTCTCCCTTTTGTCCTGAGTTTTCAAAGTCTTCAAAGTCCATGACACCTTTGGTAAAGGCTGTTCTCCAGTTGGAGCGCTCACAGGCCAGTGTTTCCCAGTTTTCTGTGTTTATACTACGTTTTTTGAGATTTGCCTTGAGAGAGTATTTAAACCTCTTTTGTTGACCACCAGCACTATGCTTTCCATTTTTAAGTTTGGAATAGAGTAGTTGTTTTGGAAGACCAGTCCAGAGGGGTGGGCCTGGCTGTGAGCTATGGGTATCAGTAGGGCTCACTTAGTGTAAGGCAGCTGCCTATGTCCTTCCTATTCCTCCATTAACTTTAATAGGGAAGTAGGAGGGTACCTTACACTGAGTCAGAATCTTGGTACACCTAGCTCAGCATCATCCACACTGATTGGCGGCAGCCCTCCAGGGTTTCATATGGGGCAGATGCTAAGGATTGAACCAGAGACCTGCATGCATAGGAGGTGCTCCACTACTGAGCTAAAGCCCTTCCTGTGCCACCATTTATCTCTTCCTTATTCCTCTCGCCTCTCTACCATTTGTATTTGTGATTGATATCTGCACGTTCCCCCCCTTTTTTGCTTTCGTTCATGGCATCAAGGCTAAAATTAAGATTTATCCTTCAGGAGGAAGATCTGTCTTCCTGAATAATCTGTGAAGAGCTTAGCTTCCTTCCTCTCCCCCCTCCCACCCGCCCGTCTTTAACAAAATAAGATGTCAATTACATAACTTCATAGCCCCAAGTCAAGCAGAGGATAGCGGGTAGGGTGGGAGAGAATCCAAGTTACTCTGACCCAACTGTGATGGCAGCAGCACATTTAGACATGCTTCTCCGCAGGATCCCTCCGTTTCCACCCATGGAGCTGCCAATCCTGACTTTTGAGAAACAGATGAATTAGCTGATATATTCTAAAAAGGAAATGAAGTTGAAGTCACCCTGGCCAGTTTCCACTTCAGCCACATAAGCCGTGATTAGAACTGCTTTTCTCATTCTGTTACACTTTGCATTCATTCTGCCACCTCGGTTGTGGGGAGTGCTGTTGGAAGTGGCACAAGCAGTAAAAGGATGAGAGAAGGCAAGCCATTAAATGACAGAGGAATTTCCCTTTCCTCTGCAAACTGTGATAATAATTAAAAACAAAAAAATATATATACTGAACTGTGCCCTCAACCAAATGCAAACTGAAAATTTACATGAAAATAGACTAAAGGGAATATGAGACAGAGATGGATTCATCAAAGTACGGTAGATCTTTCCCTGCAGCGTCTGAATTTAAACTAACTCCCCTCCTGTTTCTTATTTCTCTAAGTTTAATGAATACTAATAAATAGCACCAGTGATTATTACTCAATTGCTATGTAGGTGTAGATAATACTATGATTTTCTATTTATGATGAATCATTTATATATGCATAAATATACACACCTTCACTACTTATCACAAGGAGTCCTGTCAATTTTCAAGGAGATATATATGAGGATGCCTTTAGAAGGAAACACTGCATTTGAAGTATTCCACACACACCCAAAAACCTCTTTTTTTGTTGTCATCAACAACATTCCACCAGATCAAAGCTGGTTTCCAAATTATTTTTCCTTTCTGTCTCCATACATCCAAATTTTAACAATGAATCCTTTGCCTACATGCTACATTCATAAAAACGGCCCTTAGATATATAGATATAGCTAGATAGATTGCTACATTATTTCGGAAATAGAGCGATTGTTTTAGAAGCTTTTATTATCAAGGAACTGCTCCACTTTATCCATTAATGGGCTGATATGCTTATTTATGTGAGCAATGTGAAGGATCATGCCTGGGGAGTGTTACTGTCTGGGATCTGCCTTGCCTGGCACCTACAAAGGCCTGCATCCGAGCCAGAGGCCCACTGCTGACCCCGCAGCTCCTGGCCCTCCTCCTCTTCCTCCTTCCTCCTCTTCCTGCCTGATCACCTCCCTTCTCCACTTGCATTGGCAGTGACAAAGAGAAGGATCAGCAGCCTCCTTCTGCTGCACGTTCCATCAGTGGAGGGATCTCTGCTTGTGCAACAGAACATTCCTTCCCCACACCCCCAGCACTGTTCTAGGAGTTTTCCCCAACCCCCTGGAGTAGATTTGGGAAGGAAATATGGCACAAATGGGAGAGGAATTGGCGAGAGGGTCCTGCTGCACAAGTGAAAACACTTATTTTGGTGGGACAGGTTAACCGAACACCACCCAGAATATAGAATATATTATATAGAAAGGTGGCAGAATTAACACTGGCATCAGTTATCCAAACTCAGTTCAAAAATCATAGAATCTTAGAGTTGGAAGGGACCCCAAGGGTCATCTAGTCCAAACCCTTGCAATTCAGGACTCTCAATGAAAGCATCCATGACAGATGGCCATCTGACCTCTGCTTAAAAACCTCCAAGGAAGTAGAGTCCACAACCTCCTGAGGAAGTCCTTTCCACTGTCAAAAAGCTCTTACTGCCATAAATTTCTTCTTGATGTTTAGTCACAATTTCATTTCATGTAACTTGAATCCTCTGGTTCCTGACCTATCTTCAAGAGCAGGAAGAAACAAGCTTGTTCTATCTTTCATGTGACAGCCCTTTCGATGTTTGAAGATGGTTATCATATCTTCCTTCAGTTTCCTCTTTTCCAGGCTAAACATGCCCCAACTCTTTCAATTGGTCCTCATAAAGCTTGGCTCCTAGACCTTGATCTTCTTGGTCACCTTCCTCTGCACATGTGCCAGCTTGTCAATATCCTTCTTAAATTGTGGCACCTAGAACAGGACACAGAACTCCAGGTGTGGTTTCACCAAGGTAGAAGAGAGTGGGACTATGACTTCCCTTGTTCAGAACACTATGCTTCTTTTGATGCAGCCTAGAATAGCATTATCTTTGTTTTGGTTTTTTACTGTTGACTCATGTTAAGCTTTTGGTCTCCTAAGACACCTAGATCCTTTTCAATGTATGAACTACTGGCAAACTAGGTGCCCTCATCTTATATTTGTGCATCTGGTTCTTCCTGCCTAAGTTTAGAACATTTATCCCAACTGAAATTCATTTTGTTAGTTTGAGTCTAGTTCTCCAATCTGTTAAGGTCATCATGAATCCTGATTCTGTACAGTGGTACCTCGCAAGACGAATGCCTCACGCAACAAAAAACTCAGAAGACAAAAGCGTTTTGCGATCTTTTTGTGGCCATGCTTTGCAAGACGATTTTTTGCGGGGGGTTTTTTGCTGCGGCAAACTGTGCTTCGCAAGATGAAATTATCGCAAGACAAAGCAACTCACGGAACGAATTAATTTCGTCTCGCAAGGCACTATTGTATTCTGTGCCATTAGCTACCCCTCCCAGTAGCTGAGCTGGCCCAAGCCTGGGCAAGCAAAAATGAGCCTTTAAAACAGAGTTTGATTTCCACCACCTTTTATGCCAGTGTAAGTTCTGCTGACTTGCCAGGTCATGTGACCGAAAGAGGCTTGGCATAGGTGCCAAACCTCTTCCACATCCCCAGAATGCCCCTTTTGTGGAACTTTTGACAGCTTAAGTTCTGCTGTCTTAAATTCTGCTGGCAGAGCCCTGGCTGAGGTGGCATAAGCTCTGGTTTAGCAGAATTGAGGGAGTTTTCCTGACAGACCTCTATCTGACAGCCCAAGACGCACCTATTGAAAATTTGCTCATCCTGGCAGATCCCAGGTTTGGATTAGACTGTAAATTTGTGAGCATTTGGGTTTGGGGTTTTTGGCAAATATATACATATGGCTGATTAATATTCTACAGGCTTTTAAATGTATCTGTGGGAAAGGGGGTTATTATTTTGCTGTTGTTTAACTTATTTAATCCTTTTTTAAATTCTGTGAGCCACCCTGAGATATTATGATGAAGAGTGGTATGTAAATCTTTTTTTTTAAAAAAAAAATGTAAATAATAAATTTATTGATATTTTAGAGTTATACACCAGTTACGTTAAGTAACAAATTCAACAACAGAATTCCCACTCATTTTGCATCATGAAGTAATCTACAGTGGTACCTCAGGTTAAGTACTTAATTGGTTCCGGAAGTCCGTACTTAACCTGAAGCGAACTTTCCCATTGAAAGTACAGTGGAACCTCGGTTTATGAACACCTCGGTTTACGAATTTTCAGTTTACGAATGCCGCGGACCTATCTGGAACGGATTAATTCACTTTCCATTACTTTCAATGGGAAAGTTCACTTCAGTTTATGAACGCTTCAGTTTATGAACAGACTTCCGGAACCAATTGTGTTCATAAACCGAGGTACTACTGTAATAGAAAGTGGATTAATCCATTATTCCAGATGGTTCGCAAAGTACTTAAATTGAAAGTACTCAACTTGAAGCGTACTTAGCCCGAGGTATGACTTACAGGGTGGTTTGGGGTATATATGTAACTTTGTTACCTCCATGCCTTTGTTTTCATTTCCCCCTCAATTTATTTTCTTCTTTTCTCCACAGGATATCTCATTCCTGAACTGTGTTATCTTAAAACTTCAAAGAAGCAAAGGAGAAAACAAACAAGCAAAGAAGGCATAGAGGCCTGGACCTGAATGTTTAGCTGCAGAGACCTACAGGAGACCTGCAACTTAGCTGTGGAGTCAGTTGGGCTTGAGCAAGCCACTTCCTTTCAACCTCAGTTTCTCAATCTTTAAAATAGGTATTGCAAAAGCTACAAATTAAGCCAGCTGCAATTGTGGTCAAAGTCTGGATTGTAAAAGAGACCACGTGTGAGAACAATTTTTAAAATTACAGAGGTGAAAATTCAATTTTGTGCGTGTATATGTGTGCATTTAGACAGATAGCAGCAGCAGTGTGCTTGATTGGTTACCAAAAGCTGCTTCTTTGTTCAGAGCTGATATAACTTCTGCTCCCACCACCCACCATTAAAGCAGAAAAGCAAGCATGTTGGATTTAAATCCAGCTGCTCATATAACAATTGCCTATGGAACATATTTAATAGACTCATATTTGTTATGTGAGTACGTGCATATACAAAACAAAACCCAATGTAATTTTTTTAACATAGATCTTTTAAGAAAAAAGCAACAGTATAAGGAATACTGCTGTATTTCGCTAAGATGATGTTTCCCTTTTCCACACACAGCTAGATAAAGCCTATTTTTCCTCTTTCTCTCTCTCTTTCACACACACACACACGAAAAATCTCTCTTTAGTTACTTATTTCTTTTCCCCATGGTCAGGTTGGCTGCATCTCCAAACACTTGTAAGTACTGTATGTTCTGTCATATCCTGAAGTCATGCATTAGCACCTTTTCATTCAGCAAAGGGTGAGAACAGATATCTTTTGGCAGCTGACAGCAGGGAGCAGGCAGAGAGGAGGGGAATGAAGCTGTAGGACTAGGACACTGTGGTGGCCTAGTGGCTAGCATGGCTAATGTACCAGCTGTGAATAACCTCTTTTTTCTTATCCCATCCACCCAACAGATGTCTCTCTGTCATTGTCATGTCCTCAAGCTATCCTGGTAAATGATTTGTGCATTATAAGTGAGTCACCAAGGTGGCAATTGAACCTCTTCACAGCTCAAAATTGTTGATGTGTGCACTGAGAGTGAAGTGTGAGTGAGAGAGAGGGAGAGGGAGGGAAAGAATGAGAATGAAAGAAGAAAAAATTGGGAGGGAGGGAGGGGAGGGGAGGAAAGGAGGAGGAAGAGGGAGATGTCAAGGTTACCTTGTTTTGCCTGGAGAATCAAATGGGAGGGCAAATTAACTCCTGGCTCTGCTTGGTCTTTCGGATCTCCTTGACAGAGGCAGCCCTTTCCTTCCTCCCTTCCTACCAGAGCAGATGTAAATATCACTTTGAAAAATTAAAAAATGAAGAATGCAGCGATCTGTATTGTATGCCTGCTTTTGTACTGTGGGATGAATGTTAATAAATATACAGGGAGGCTGCAAAGTTTGCCAGTATAAATAATGTAGCATTTCAAAGTGTGTCAGTAAATGTAATTGAATTTTTCAATGTAAAGATATAGTTTGGTTATAAATTGGAGTCATGCTTGACATTAGTTGGGCATTAGGAGATATTAATTAGATACTACTCACTTCTTTTCGGTTTCTTTTTTTCTCTGTTAAATGAATAATCAGGAGACAAAAAAATTGCAAGCATGCAATTTAGAGAGTTGTTTTTTAAAAAAAACATTGAAAGCAAGCTGCTTGGTAATTGTTAGTGGGGGTAAATAAATGTATTTTTTAAAAAAAAAAACCACCTTGTCAGTGTGCCGTCTCAAACATGTTCTCTCCAATACTAACACAATACGGAGAAGCTAATCCATTATAATACTTTGTAATGGTAATAAGATACATTGAACAAGTAGCCTAGAGAAAAGATAGTAATAGTCACCTTTAGGCAGAGGAAGAATAGCAAGCAACTGTACATTTTTACAGGAGGCTGATAACAACCTTTCCTGTGACTTTGAACTTACTTTGGCCATCTCTGTTCTGGCAACAATTCTGCATATCAATCAGACTGTGATATTTCTTGCCTGACATTTGCAACGTAATGTCTAAAAATTTACTTATGTGATCTTTGCCTGTTGGCACCCTGTTCATATGTAAATATATTAGTCGGGCATTTGCCTTATGCTGGCAATGCTGCCTATAGCTCTTGTGTAGGGCTATCATGACCTCCATATATCTAGCAAATGCTGGCTATATTTCCTCCTTGTTGCTGATCATCCAGCAGCACTTCATCTTGTTAATCAGGCTGTTTTGTTGCATCAGCTAAGCACAGCACTTGCTTTTCTTCCTTCCTGTATGATTTACTTGGGTGGTATCTTATTAATCCTTCTATGTTTACCCATAGTGCATGAGTCTAGTTCCCAGGCTTTTACTCCACAAGTTTATTTTTTATCCAAAAGTCAAAACAGGATTTTCTCCCCTTCACTTTTCTTATGCCTTTTTTTGACCTTGTATTGGGTCACTTACAATCCAAAGCACCCAGGGCCGTCCTTCCTATTGGGATGATTGGCGCGGTGTGCCAGGGCGCCTGCCCAGCAGGGGGCACATCAAGGAGGCACACGGAGCCGCCCGTGCCTCGCCCGCTCCACTCCTTTCCCGGCAGCGGTGGCTGAAACGAGGCGGCAGCAGTGGCAGCAGAGCTGCCTCCATGGAGGGAAGCCTGGACCTGGGCTACCTTCCGCCCACACTCCTTCAAGTCACAGCAAGCACACACAGCGCTGCCCCACAATGCTCCGCGGTGCCGCGGAGTGTGGGCGGAAGGTAGCCCAGGTCCAGGTTTCCTTCCACGGAGGCAGCTTCCCTGCCGCTGCTGCCCTCTCGCTTCAGACAAGCAGGCGGAGGCAGAGCACAGCTGGCAGTGTCCCTGCCGATCACACCGTGCCCTCCGGCTGCCCGCTGTGCCTGGCCCTGCCCGGCGGAGCACAAGGGGTGCCGGAGGGATCATCGCGCCCAGTACACTTAAGACAGCCCTGAAAGCACCACGTCCCTGCTTCCCTCTCAGGAAACCAGTATGACAGATTAGATACAGGTTGCAAAATCCATTTTAGGGCATTCAAGCAAGGGCTTGCTCTTGAGTACTTTGTGGCTTTTGACCTCACAGCATCTCCTTCCAGTGTGTCAAAAGCAGCTGGTGAAGCGCCCTCTGAGTTTCACCAGTGGTTTTTCAAGGAGCTTGGGAGGGTGGCCACAAAAAGAGGGAGCTTATAAATACTGCCTGGGAGAAAGGGTTTAGAGATTCTTAACACTGAATAGCATATAAATGCCTGAAATAAATACCTCAAAAACAGAGATAATGGGCTAATGCTGCCAATTTCTTCAAAAGTCCAATACAAAACAAGCAGCACGCAAGGGCACAAGATTCAATCAAGTTTCAATCAAGTATTATTAATCCAAAAAGAAAACAATAAGAGAATCATATGCAAGTGCTGACACAGAAGCCAAAATCAAACGTTAAGCAGATAGCATGTACAAATAAATACCAAAAGGCAAACCAGTCTTTATGGTCTTTGAGGCTATATAGCGGTCAGCAAAGTGGCAGCAGGTCAAACGAAGTGTCAAGACAGGCTGCCGGCGTTTTTCGCCTGTTTCGCCCATATGACGGTCTTCTTCAGTAGTTTCTCCTTGTGTTTTCAGTTATGTTTAGTGCATTCAAATTCGTATGAAATCACTTATCTTGGCTTAGGCCACAATGCTCAGGTTCTTTTTCAAAAGGTTCTCTCATTTACATATTCAATTTCTTGTATTCAGAGTATTTTTAGTTTGAGCATGTGTTGACTAAGCCAAATAAATACCTCAGCTTGTGTTGAAATTGCTGACACATCTTGCATTAGCTGTAGTTTCCAAATCAGGCACTCCCATTTCTTTAAGATCTTGCCATAGTTTGCTGTGGTCAACACAGTCAAATGCTTTTGCGTAGTTAATGAAGCAGCTTATGTTGCCCATATATTTCCCTTTGAACAAAGAAAACTAAAAGATTAGTTTGGTGATTATTGCTGCGATTTATTTGTTGATTCACCTTTGGTTTTGTATTCATCATATCAGAGCTGCAGATTCAGCATCGGCAAAGCTGCCAGAATGGAATTGTCAATCTGTATTTATCTGCATACTGACATAAAAGTGTGTATGTGTAGATGGATAGATAAACAAGGTAGACAAATAAGCAGATAAATATAGCTAGGCATGGCCTTGTTCCAGTTTGCACATGGGTATGCGTTATATGCAAAACACATTCATACAGCTAATGACACTCCAGTTGTTGTGGGCAATTATAATGAAAGCTGCCTAGCACTCATGGAAGCGTAAGAAAAGAGAGGCCCTTGGTCACCACCCAAGGATGTCAGCTGCTCTTGCTGGGCTTGAAAGTAACAGTCACAGCAACGCTGGCTGAGCTGGTTTACTGTAATCAGAACAGGGAGACAAGGGAAAACTGGATGTGCTGAAATCTGGGGATATTACTCAGATTACAGATCCCTTAAAAGTTCCTGTATATCTAACAATTTTACACTACTCTAAAGCTAACCTACTGTATTGCTGCATGCACACACACTTACCCAGGGTTTAGTTTCCTTGGAATGAGGGACAGTGGAGACTGTGGTGTCTTCATGATAGATGGCTTTTTTACACATATATACAACCTGCGCCTACAATGGAGGGACTCACAGCATCAACAACCCAAGGAGGTCTTGCTTCTCCCATAACCACAGACTTGGATTCAAGCAGAAATCAAGCATGTCTCTCCCTCTCAAGCTTCTGCCTGCAGCCTGCTTCTCAACCAGCTCACACACACCTCATCTCTGGTTTAATCCTTCTAACTACAAGCCAGTTGAGGGAGGGAGACCCACCCATTCACCCTCTGGTACATAGCCATTTCCATTATTACCCTAACAACCCATACTTAGGCAATTACCAAGAAGATGACCTGGCTATTCCAACAATTGAATCCTTGCAGGATCCAGGAATTAGAAGGGACTCGGGCATATAGCCTAACTTTCCCCATCTTGGGGGGGGGGGAAGCCTCGCCACAGTATCTTTAAGCAAAAAAGAAGCCTTGATATCTGGGAAGTAAATGCTGACTAACAGTGCCTTTGTTCTTTTGCAACTTATCCCCACCCCCACCCCTGCGTAAAGCAGGATCAGTGGTAAAATGTAAATAAAAAACCCTAAATTGCTTTATTCGGCATGCACATTCTGCAGTTAAAGTGAATGAAATCTCCTCTGAGGAAACAACTGACTAAGCAAAATAATGGTTATGCATTTGTGAAAATGCTTAATGAACTCCCCAGTTAAAATGCTGTTATTTTAGAACCCATTACAATGTGTGTTAAATTAATTTGAGGCTCCGTGGTTGAAATACCCTCCCCCCTCCTTTCTTAATATACCAAAAATAATTGACCTTAGTTGCACGTGAGGGGGGCAAAGTTCCTACACGGTCAGGAATGTTGGCAGTAAAGCCAAATGCAGGAGCCCACAAGTGGAGGAGTAAGCTCTTCACAAATCTTGCCTCCATAATCATTTGTCTAGTGTCAGTTCAAAGTCAGGGAACTTGCCAAAGATCAAACACATTTTTCCCCTTTAAACAGTGCATATTGTAAATATTCTGGCTGGCATTCATTTTCTGTTTCTTCCTGTTCTAAAACATACATATTTACTATGCCTGCAATGTTTGGGGTTATATCTTATAGTCTGAAGGAAAATGTATCGCTTGTATATTTCAAATAATCGTATGCAATTCTCAGCTACCAGAAGCTGTGAAAAAAAATCAATTACTGGGGAGGGGACTGGAACCCAACCCAAAAACATTGGGATGCACAGTGGTACCTTGGTTTTCAAACTTAATCCATTCTCGGAGTCTGTTCAACTCCCGAAACGGTTTGAAAACCAAGGCACAGTTTATGACTGGCTGCAGAAGCTTCCAATCCAATGACGTTTGGCTTCCAAAAAACATCCGCAAATGGGAATAATTACTTCCGGGTTTGCAGCATAATTACTTCCGGGTTTGCAGTGATTTATATGTGTTATATATGTGACAGAACACTGTGCCACCAGATGGTGCTGTGGAGTCCCATTTTTCCATACTGGATTTCCCCGTTTAGATTTACAACACGTTTAACTGAAATGCTTCTTTGATGTTTCTGGATCCAGGCTTAGAAACATTTATGCCTCCTTGATGTTCCTATGCAAAATCAGGGTATGGAATACTATGTAGAGCAAAATAATAATAATAACTTCAGACCTAGAGTCTTTAACTCCTGATCCATGTGTGCTCTGATGCCCCATGTTACTGAGGTCACTTGTCTCTGCTATTCCCAAGATGCATTTTAAAAGGGAATCTCAGGAGGGAGGCTGCTAACAAGATAGGGAAAGTACTCATGTTATTGACTAGGTCCAAGGAGAGCCTTTACTCCATTCCCCAGGGGTGTTCTCTTACTAGGCAGCCATTTCAAATATATAGAGAGTACTTAACTAGAGAATAGATTGTATTAAAAGGGTAGTAATATGAGAAGTGTATCAGTAAACTGAGAGTACAGGATCCAAAATGTTGAGAGGTGTAGTTTGTTAAGGGTGTTGAGAGTTGTTAGGAGACCCCTTTCCCCTCGCAGAGCTTAAATTCCCAGAGTTCCCTGTGAAAAGGGATTGCTGGTTAAACCCAGTGCCGGATTTACATATAAGCTAAACAAGTTATAGCTTAGGGCCCCCACTCTCTTGGGGGTCCCCCCCAAAAAAATTAAGGGGAAAAAGCTGGATGTACATTTGCAAAATGTTAGATAAAAAAAGAAATAAAATAAAACCTGCATACAGCAACAGTGGCAAATAGCTTTAGATACCTATTATGTCCATAAATTACCATCTAGCATATATTCAACAAAAAAACAAAGGACAGCTGGACATATAAAGGGCCCCATTACCTTCAGTAGCTTAGGGCCTTGTCAAACCTAAATCCGGACCTAGTTAAACCTTTCTGAGAAGTGTAGCTCTGTGAGGGAAACAGAAGTCTCCTAACAACTCTTGGCACCCTTAACAAACTATCATCCCCAGGATTCTTGAGGGAAGTCATAACTGTTTAAAGTGGTATGATAGTGCTTTAAAAGTATAGTACAGATGGAGCCAGCCTCTAGATACCTTGATTTACCAATGCAGCTTGTACCAACAGTGGGATGGGAGTCCTTTAGACACCATCAAAAGGACAACAGTACCCCCATCTCCTTCCCTTTTCCTTAAAAAAAAACTCTTTTCCACCTTGGCTCAGAGGGTGATGTTGAGTTTCCATGCAAGATTTTAGGGATTATAGATTATTCATATTGTGTCATGAACACAATCTACAAAAATGACCAATAATACTTTACCTTCTTTTCTCAACCCAGCATTAAGATTTGACATTGCCACCAACTTGAGCCATGTCACCCGGACCTTGCCTCCGAGGCAATTGCCAACCTCAATGAATTCTGCAACAATCCTGTTCCCAACCTGACCACCCACATTAGAATGAGATTACTGACAGGTACAAAAAAAGTGTTTCCTAATGAAGTCTAGCGTATGCACTAAGGTCATGGAGGAGGGAGAGTGCCTCAATCTTTGAAGTCATTTGCAATTAGGGGGAGAAGTAATTGAATTGGATTCCTGTGCTATCTCCTCCTTCCATTTCTATCTCTCACACATGGACATTACCTATGACCCCCCTATGAAATATTAATAAAATGCAGATTTTAAATATTAAAGCTTTACATTCATGTTAATGAGTACTGTCAATCAGTTGAGGCTAAACATGTAGCTAATTTCAGAGTTAAGATTCAATGTTCAAAATTATCTTATCAGTGGGGGTTGGGGACTGAAAATCTAGAGGTAAGAAAAATAATGATCTCTCTCCTTTCAGAAGCTCACAAGAACTGATACCAATGCCATTAACATGTTGTTAAAATTATTGTTGTTTTTAAAAAGCTATTTCCAAAAGTGGTGTTTGCTCAGCAGTGATCAATTAAGAATGCTAATGTTCGTGCATCAAAGATGGTTATTTTTCCTTGCGTTGGTAAAAGGTTGTGTATTAGAGAGATAAGTTACAGTTTTGTTAAATGGAAATAATAATATGAATACTGTTTTCACCCATATCTAACAGATTAATTGCAAGAAAGTGGAAGAGACTAAGAGATAAATGCGTTTTATTTTCACATTTCTGTATGGCACTCCAAACAGTAAGTTCAGAAATATTAAAATTATTTATCAGCCTTCATATTTTAGTCATGCACGAAAATGTCTTTATCCTTAAGGCAGGCACATGCTTATTTGTATACCGACTCATATCTTATGTAAGTGGAACTCTAAATAGATATTGTGTAATAATGTTCCGAAGTCTTTCACAATTTTGTATTTCCCCACCCCCGAACGAAAAGAATTCAGTTTGCTTGAGTTATCAGCTAACAATGTCTTCAGATGCTGGATATTATATGCCTTTCGGCATATACGCTAGAATAGCTGTGTTGGGTGATATTGGTACCCAAGAGGAAGCATGGGGTAAACAAGGACAACTGAGAATTTGGGACAATTGCACAAATCTATCACCATTTTGAAGAACAACAACTGTATGCTAAATAGTTGGCGATGAGACAGGGGCAAAGTTTGCACATAACATGAACTCAAACCATGGTTTGGTTTGTATTGTATGCACAAGTGTATGGGTTCCTGGACCGAAGACTGTGGAAGTAGCACTGCAGCTGCTGCCATCTTACCTGGGGTCAAACTGTGTTACTCAGGGCTTAAGCCATGATTTGGCTAACATGTCTGCTGAACCTGGGTTCATGATTTGTCCCTTTGATACAAACAATGAGCAGCACACCTGTGGAACCAATCCACCTGTAAAGCCAACCCATGGCTTAGCCTTGGGTAGCACAGCAGCAGGTGAACCAGACAAGGAGTGCAACAGCCATGATCTCTTCCCCAGAACCACCAGGCTTCCATGTGCAGGTTAAGCCATGGTTTGGTTTAGCATTCCATGTGAACCAGGTCAATCTATATTTTGGCTTTAGTGCAGGCTCAGCAGTGGATGTTTGAGGCCAGGCTTTGTTTTGAGTGTGTGAAAGCATCAACAGTATTAAAAAATGGAATTGTAAGATTTATTCAACAAAGAGAAAAATGTGAACTCAGTCTCCAAGCAAAGAATTCAGGTTCAGGAGAAGCAAAAGGCAGACCCTTTCAACATCCTCTGTTGATGGGTCCAAAGTGTACTGTCCCTTGCTGTCAGAGATATCCCATGGAAGTTGTGGGGAAGTGTGCACACATTTCATCTAGGAACAGGTTTCGTTTAGTAGAATCAAGTACAACAAATACCATCAATTTATTATTATTATTATTATTATTATTATTATTATTATTATTATTAAGATACGTGATCTTTACTGTTTCTAGAGACCCCATAATACACAACACACACACACACATTCACATTTTGTGAATTTTCGTACTTTTGTCCATTTACTTTATTTATTTTCCCCCAATTTGAACTATAAAATGCTGGTCTTCTTTGAGTCAAAATGAGAGTACCCCTAAACATTTTTTTTTTAGAAAAAAGCACTGTGTGTGTGTGTGTGTGTGTGTGTGTGTGTGTCTATATCTCTATATCTATCTATCTGTCTATCTGTCATCTATCTATCTATCTATCTATCTATCTATCATCTATAGTGGTACCTCGGATTACAAACGCTTTGGGTTACAAACGCTTCAGGTTACAGACTCCGCTAACCCAGAAATAGTACCTCGGGTTAAGAACTTTGGTTCAGGATGAGAACAGAAATCGTGTACCGGTGGCGCGGCGGCAGCAGGAGGCCCCATTAGCTAAAGTGGTGCTTTAGGTTAAGAACAGCTTCAGGTTAATAACGGACCTCCGGAACGAATTAAGTTCTTAACCAGAGGTACCACTGCATCTATCATCTATCTATCTATCTATTTATCACATTTCTTGCTAATTCTTGATGCCCACTTTTCATCTGTTTGACCACATTTATAATCTAGAACCTTGTTTAGTAGTGAAGAAGAAGAAGAAGAAGAAGAAGAAGAAGAAGAAGAAGAAGAAGAAGAAGAAGAAGAAGAAGAAGAAGAAGAAGAAGAAGAAGAAGAAGAAGAAGAAGAAGTTACACTTTAAGCTCTGGGACTTAAGAAGCCTGAAGTTCATTCTGTTTATGGATCAAGTGCTATAGGTCAAGCTAAAATGCACTCCCATATATGCCACACTACAACAACTTGGGTCACACATTTATTCATAAATATTTACAAACCACACTTCCATAGGAAATATAGTAAGGCAATGTACAACATAAAAATGCAAATCAACAGTAATAACATTAATAAAAGCAGCAGTTATATGTCAATAAAAACTGGTTGGTAAAAAAAAGTCTAATTCCTAAAGCATGTCTGAACTATACAGTTTTTAGAAGACGTCTAAAAGAGAACAGGGCTGACTCCTGGCAGATTTCTATTAACACTGAGTTTCACATAGCAGAGCCTGCCATAAAGAAGCCAATCAAAACTGTGCAGCGTGGGCGGGGCACCAAAAAATGCCCCAATAGAAGATCTCAGGGGTCACTGTGGAGTAGAAGGAATAAGGCAGTCTTCAGTGTAGTTTGGATCCAAGATGCAAAGGGCTTTGTTGAGTCAACTCAATAACCTTGAACCTGTTCCAGCAGCAAACCAGCAACCAGTGCAGTTTTCTCAGCAAAGGAGTAATGTGCTGCCACTAACCTGCTCCTGTGAGCACTCTGGCCACTGCATCCTGCACCAGTTGCAGCTTCTGGTCCAGATACAAGGGCAGTCCCACATCTGAAGGGCTGTCACATGGATGGTGGAACCAGCTGTTTCCTGCTGCTTCAGAGGGGAGGGCCTAAACCAACAGATCCAAATGACAAGAAATGAGGTTTTGACAAACATTCAGAAGAACTTTCTGCTCTATTCAACAGTAGAGCAGATTCCCTTGGAAGGTGATGGATTCCCCTACACTGGAGTTTTTAAACAGAGGCTGGATGGTCATCTGGCAGAGATTCTTTAACTGTGATTCCTGCATTGCAGGGGGTTGGGCTAGATGAACCTTGGAGTCCCTTTCTACTCCACAATTCAATGAGTCTATGAGCAGGATTTATTGTCTGCGAAGTTAAGTCCTGCTCAATTTGGCTGTGTGTTGAAGTCCTTAAGTCTCGACTTCAAAGTATCTTGCAAGGTGCTGCTGAAACAAAGCTTTTATCCATTTTAGCAGCATTTTCAGTGAAAGCCCTGGCAGTCACTTGACATCACAATGAAATCAGCCTTTGTCTGAATTGATCTACATCCTATACCCTTTAAAAAAAAATGCTGGCACTTTGGGTTTTTTTTTAATTGGGTTGTTGGTTTTGTTATGATTTTATGTATTCGATATTTTATGTGAACTGCCCTGAGCCCTTCAGGTACAGGGCGGTATAGAAATTAAATAAATAAATCATCTGATGATCTGGAACTTTTAGATAGCACAAAATGCTGCTAAAATGAAGGATAACCCCCATTCCTGGTGTAGAGGATTGTAGTCTTAGTCACTTAAACCAATGAGTTTTAATGAATAGATAAACCAATTGATATAAATCTGCACAAATTTGCATTGGAGAATAACAATAGTTCTAAAGCAAAAAAGCCTACTTTGTTGCCCTGGAGAAATGCATGTGTTACAGCAGGTACCATTGTAAAAGAAGCTTTCTGTCTCTATAACATACAAAGGCATGTCTATTAATAGCATCTGGAATTTTCATAAGCGCTTGTATTATAACTAATGTAAAATCTGCCAACTGATTAGTCATAGCTTTCTTTTTAATTAATTAAAATGTTTTAAATCAATGTATTTAACCAACTACTTGACTGAACATTGCAGCATATATATATATATATATATATATATATATATATATATATATATATACACACACATACATACAGTGGTACCTCGACTTACAAACGACCTGACAACCGATTTTTTCGACTTACGAATGGGGCAAATGGCCGCACGCTTAAGAATTTCTCGACATCTGAACGGAAACCGCGGCGGTTTTAGATAGAGTTTTTACGACTTACAAAGTTTTAGATGGGGTTGCTTCGACTTACTAATTTTTCCGTTTCCAATGCAGTCCTATGGGAAATCGCGTTTCCAATGGCACTTTTCGACTTACGAATTTTTTGACCTATGAAGGTGTCTTTGGAACGGATTAAATTCGTAAATTGAGGCACCAGTGTGTGTGTGTGTGTGTGTGTGTGTGTGTGTGTGTGTGTGTGTGTGTGACACACACACACACACATTTTGCTCCTACCTGAATTTTCCACTGAAGAACCATTTTTTAACAACTCTATATGTTTTCATCCGAGCTTTGGAACTGGGCATGTAGATTCCTTTTCAGCTAATCAAGAGAAGCAATTAAGAACCAGGTTCCTGAAATAGTATTCTGTCACAAGCCTTCATGTTTCCGTCACAGTACATATGGTCCAATTGTTTACAGATTAAAAAGAACGAATGAAAGAATGATTTTTTTAAAAAAAAATCCCTGCTCAGATGTTAAATCAAGATGTTTTCTTCACTTTCAAATGATGGGCTGACTGCCAACACTTTCAATAAGAAATTCAGAGGGCTTATATTTTTTATATGGGCTTATATTTTTTATATATATAAAAAAGCTGAATGCATATCTCATGTTTGGACGTTAGTGTGTGATGGCCCATCAACATCAGGATTGATGGAAAAGAAGCTGTTCTTAAGGCATATGTTCAGCTCTTTGCAGAAGGAATACTCTTGGGGAAAGCGTTCTTAGTGAGTTTATGATATGAGAGCAAAAAACGAGGAGCAAAATGGGTCTTAGGCATGAATTAGTACCATGACACAGAGGCGGGGCCAGCTGCCAGTGATAACATTTGCCCCACAGCACCATCTGGCAGCCAGAAGCTCCCAAAGAAAAATCAAAATGGATGCTAAATGTGTTGTTGTTGGATCTGAAACTAACCCATTTGTATGCCCTTTTTCTCAGTCCAGAGGAACTTCCACCTTCAACATGGTGCTTTCAATCTAGATTCTAGATCCTGCCATCCATAAGGTCACTTGTTATGCATTTGTAAAGCTTCCACTTGAATAGGTTATCTGTGTATTTTCCTCCGTGCACATGCCTATGGTGGATGAACAAGGAAGTGTTGATTTCGATCTTAGGCTGGATCTAGACACATCAAAAAAATGTTTCAGGAAAAAGCGTTGTAAACCTCATAATGAGAAATCATGTTGCCGAAAGATAGAACTCCACAGCACCATCTGGTGTCACAGTAACATAATGCATTTAAGACGCCTTTTCTTTACTAATATAGCCGAGTCCTTAGCATATGCCATAGCTATCAAGTTTTCCCTTTTCTCACGAGGAAGCCTATTCAACATAAGGGAATTCCCCTTTAAAAAATGGGAGAACTTGACAGCTATGGCATATGCCCACCCACAACATCATTGGGTGCATGCAGATACACTGCCCCCGCCATTGCTGGGAGCTTCTGTTGCCATCTGAAATGGACACACCACAGGGTGTTGCAGAATCCATCTGTAATGAGATTTTATTTTCAGAATGAAATCAGTTCCTCAAGAAGCTCTCCCCCCCCCAAAAAAAGTTTGCAATAGATCTAGATTGTGTATAGAAAAAGCAAGTACTCAAGCTCCATTGAATCTTGAATAAAATGTTTGTTTGCAGCTTGTCTGTGGCATCAGCTGTCTCTTTGCATCATTGACAACTGAAGTCATTCTTTGAACATATTGGAAATTTCATTGGTTCCTTGGTCTGCGTGTCTACATGCCTAATTCTTTGATCAGAAGCAAACATTTGCAGATCATGAAAAACTGATCATATGATCTGCACAGTTTTTGTTTTCCCAGTCACAGAATTAGTTATTTAGCGGTTCAGACTTCTTAACTATAGCCTACAATTTGATACCAGCACTTGTTGCTTTTATGAACCAAGGAACTTCTCAGAAAGTTCAAGGAGTGAGTTTACATCACCGACAATTGGGAATTTCAATTCAGAGGCTAATTGTAGGGGTGAACAGTATGATCAAATTAAAACTATGAATGAATCTGTCCCTCCCCTAAATGTCAAAATAAAAAAAATGTTCCCCTAAAGGAAATATTTCCAGATGCGGTTGATGCTATTTAATTCCCTGTTAGAGAAAGAAAAGGGAGGGGGGACTAGCTAACACATTAAGCATTTTGTGGAACTTCCATTTTAATTCCACTTCCAGCTAATTACATAACAGCAACACCTCATCAGTGCTAATGGTCTCTATTATTAAAGTAACCAGACAGAAGGGAGATGACAAAGAATTCAGTTCACAATCCTTTGATTTCAAAACAGATTTATCAGAGCTGATACACACAATCAAAATCTTTGTGCAAGTGTTTCATCTTCCATGCAGATAGACATTTCATAGAAAATGTAATATAAATTCTGTCCCCACAGACACGACAATAGTTTCTCAGTGGAGATTCACATGCTTGCAACAGCACGTCTTATTACATTGTGATCACAAGACTCATTTCCACGTATCTGCAACTCCATGCTAATGCAGTCTATGTCATAGTCACCACGATCCCCCTCAAAAGCAGTTGGATTATCAGTAGTTCTATGCACTGGAGAAAAGTTCTATGGGGCTTCAGGGAAGCTTTGCCACAGTATAAATCTAGGTGATGGTCTCCCAGCCTGTTCACTGTACTAGCCTGGATTCTGGAAGATTGACTGTGGAGTCTCATCATCTTTAGGAAACAAAGCCTACTTTTTTGAGTTAAATTCCATCCCTGGTTTTATTTCATTCTGGATTAATACCAAAGGCCTAGAATATTTATTTCCACAAATACGCATTACCTCAGGGCTTGCCCAAGACATTTTGGCACCTGAAGTGAGCCACCACAAAATGACTTCTTCACACACACACACCTGGCCCACCGGCCAGGGAGGAAGAGGAGAGTGAATATCTACATCAGGAACAAGGGGGAGATCAAATTAACCTTACCTAATGGTTGAAGTGGAAATCAAAAGGGGGAAAGGGGCTCACTCAGTCCTGCTGGGTGCAGAGCCCAGGAGACCCCTCAGAGGTCAACTTCCACCATTTCCTCCCTAGGGGTGGGAAGAGACCAGCAGCATCTCTTATAGAGGCGGCATTGGGGGGCTATTGAGGAAGATGGAGATTCATTCTCCAAGGAGCACATGGTAGTGGCTGGGGCCAATGCATTCCTTGAAAGCCGGACCTGCTGTCCCTGTGGATCCTGTCACCCGAGGTGGTCGTCCCACTTTGACTCATGGGTGGGCCGCCCTGCATTACCTTAAAAATGCTGAATTGTATCTTCATATGAGTTGCATCAGGTGAGTATACCTTTAGTATTGTGAAGTTCTCAGATATCCCACGGGGAAAGAAAAGCATTTGTTCCTCCTCCTCCTCCTCTCCTTATTTTTAGTAATTCTAAATAATGTTTACTGTAACTACAGTGATTTCCAGTTTCCTAATGTTGTAAGGTATTTCTTTTGCATTCCAATAAAGTAGATTTGCCTATCGTTAAATGCTAGCATACTTAACTATCCATTTATTATGTGGATGTTCCATGTACCTACGGTAAATGGGTTGTGTTTTGCAGTCCTGGGTGTGCCCCACTCCACCCCTGATCCTGATGCAAATGAAGGGTTTAATCCCTCTCCCCCATCTAGGTCTTATGCAGATTCAAGTCCTCCCGCCTTCTCTTTCCATTTTAAACACAACAACTATAGAATGGTATTGAGTTTAGTTTGCCCCTAAGAGTGTGAGGCCCTGGCGACAGCAGCAGGGGGTTGTAAATATCCTTTTGGGAACCTGGGTTCAGAAAGAAGTACGAAGGGCACAGTCAAAAAATTGCTGATAATGTTCTGTGTATGTGAAAGAATTCCAAAGTGCATTTTACACTGCCCAGCACAACCAGTGATAAAAATGTCTGGTAATTACTAAAAGGGTTGGCTCTACTGCTGGAGATATGTGTGAAAACATATGTGCTTTAGTAAATTCATGATTGCAAGGAAGTGTTGAATGCCAGATCTAGCAAGGCATCAACTGAGGGTTTTTCTGTTTTCTTCTCTCTTTTTTTGGTGATATTGAATTAAGCAAGACACACAATGATAAGTAAATATGGAGCTCATTTCGTACAATGAAATCACCATGTTGCTGGCATTATCTGAGAATTGTTTGCTACGGCATCATATGTTGCATACAATGGGGTACCCATCTGTTTTTTCTAAATATAGCCAAGTTTGTTTTGCCTAAATTTACACCCTCTTGAACATCCTAGGTTGGTGCATTTGTCTTGGATTTGATTATTATTGGATAAGTGGCTCTACTTAGAAGGGATTGTTGGAAATGGAGCAGCGATGGGGCAGAATTTAAAGCAGACCTGAAAAAAAACTGTAACAATGAATAATGATGTGGAAGAGGAAACATTTTAAGCCGCATACCAGCCACCTTAATGCTAAACCTGAATTCCAAGGAAGGGTTTTAAGCTGTGTAATAACTAGAGTTTGCATGCCGAGGTATCAAGACATCCCTCCAATAACTCACACTTCACACAATATTTTAAATTTAAGCATTAATTTGGCCACAACTTTATTTAAATACAACTGAATGTGAGTGGTTGCTTAGGTATTGGTTCTTGCCATCTGTCCCCCACCTGGGACAGATCTGATTCCCCCTAGCCTAGTAGGGGAGCCAGTAGGTAAGCACCCTCTGGGAGAGATCGGGGCAGGGGCCCACGCCCTTGACCTCATCCCTCAAATGCTCCCCGAGGCTCATGCGTGGCCCTGGCCCCTAACGGGGATAAACGGACAAACATGTAGAGCCCCAGGATTCCTTTAAAGGCAGTAGCAACCATGAGGGGTAGGCCCAACCAAAATCCGTACCCCTCCACCATCCAATTTGAATCAATGCCTAACCGCCAACCTTACAAGTTGTGACTTATTGCAGCATAGTAGGCAAAAAAACCACCTGGCACCAGCCAATCAGCCAAGTGGCAAAATTCCTACCAGGCCCCTGATCCAAAACAGGCGACCCCATGAAAGGCACAGCAAGGTCAATGCAAGAACGCCTAAAATTAGAGGAGGGCAGGTGGGAGATTCGTTGCAAGCAGCAAAAGTGGAACTGAAAGCTGCTCGCTAAGCATATATAGGGTTAAGGCTATCAATCAATCATTTGCTACATGCAAATTTCCCCAGCAACAGCACACCCACCAATCACACATGTGGCCATCCAAACTGACCTGTCTCTCCAACCCTGGGATGTCTTGTTAACCCTTCCGCAACCCATGTTCTCCTCTAGGGGGAGAACCTGCTTTGTACAACTATCATTTTTTTCAAAAAGTGTAATGGCTTAAATCACAAATGGAAAAATATTTATGGACTTCTGGGAGAAAATGGGTTTTTGGGTAGATGATGAACACAAAACCCCCATTCAACCTGTCTGCCCTGAATCAAATAAGAGTGAGATTAGGGAAATGCTCACTGGGTCGTGCCCTCTTGTCCATCATCACTGCCCTCCATGCATTGCAGGTTGAATGTCTGCAGGAAGAGCCTGCCAAAGTTGTGTTTGGGAAGGTGTGCAGCTCAGTGGTATAAGCTGCATGCAGAAGGTCCCTGATTCAGACATGGGCATCTTGGAAAGAGTTCTGCCTGAAATCTTGGGACAGTCGCTGCCACTCCGTGTAGACAATAATAAGCTTGATAGGCTGATGGCTTGACTTGGAATAAGGAAGCTTCCTATGTTTTTAAGCTCTCCAAGCTTTGGATGCCTGTTGTCTATTTATCTGGTTCAATGAGGCTTTGCTTTGCTTGGAGTTTCAGCAGTTAAGCCGCTCAGACCAAGAGCTTATGTAGGAGCTGGAGGTGGTAGGCAGGTGTTGGATCCAGGCAGGTGCCTCTTCGAGCTCCCCCTGCCTTCCAAGTAGCTGAGCACTTTGCTGGCAGCCCTGAAGCTCCTACCTGGCTCACCGTGCCATCTGTTCCAGTGGCCCTGGGGGTAACATGAAGGACTCTGATAACCAACCAGGAACCCAGGCAATTGGTATTGAGGCTTCTGGTCCACAACCTAGGGTGCCTGGATCCAATGGATTCTCAAAGTCATTGGCAGGGTGGAAATCTTCTGTGGGTCCTGCTCCTCCTCCACAGAAACCCCAGGTACTAGGCCCAGAGAGCTGGACCTGACATCTGCATAATCAGACTTCTAAATCGTGTGGGAAGCCAACACAAGGAGGGGAAGCTGCCAGCTGCAGACAAAAGAAAATACTTCCTCACATAGCACATAGTTCAGCTATGGAATTCACTTCCAGGAGAAGTTGTGCTTGTCAGCAACTTGGATGGCTTTAAAAGAGGATTACACAAATTCATGGAGGAGAGAGCTACCAGTTGTTACTAGTCATAATGGTTATGTTCTGTCTCCACTGTTGAAGGCAATATGTCTCTGGATACCAGTTGTTCAGAACTGAAAGTAGGAAGAGTACTATGAGAAGCCTCCCATCTAGCTGTGAATGCTGGACTAGATAAACCTTTGGTATGTCTTCTGATGAGGACAAAATGGGGAGGATAGAGAATCTTGAGCTCCTTGGAGGAATGGTGGAATATAATTGTAATAAACCAACCAACCAACCAATAAGCTACAGTTGAGGGAATTGGGTACTGTATGTTTAGTCTGGAAAAAAGAAGAGTGAAAGGAGATAGGATAGCCACCTTGAAGTATCCACAACTTGTCACATGGAAGATGGAGCAAGCTTGTTTTCTCCTGCTACGGAGAGTAGGGCCCAAACCAATGGATTCAACTTACAAAAAATGAGATTCTGTCTAAACACCAGGAATAACAGAGCTGATCAATGGTGGAATGGACTCCCCTGGGAGGTTACGGACTCTCCTTCCCTGTAGATTTTCAAGCAGAGGTTGGATAGCCATCTGTCATGGATGCTTTAGTTGAGATTCCTGAATTGCAGAGGGCTGGACTAGATAGCCCTTGGGATCCCTCCCGACTCTTCCATTTTATGGTTCTGTGCTGAGAAGTTGTACCACTTGAATGCCTAAATAGCAATCAGTGACTCCAATCACATCATATCATTTCTTCTTATTAATAAGCCCCATCGGTGTTCAGCATGTTGTACAGAATGTCACGAACAAAAAGACAAGGTCTTTGACCCCCAAAGGGCTTTGTATCTAATTATATCAGAGGAAAGTACCAAAGCTGAGCAGTAAACAGAAACACTGGATCAGAAAGACTGATCTGAAAAAGGGAGAAAAACGTTCTTAACCTATTTTTCTAATGTGATCGTAATGTGGGACTCCTTCTGAAACTCATGGCATATTTGATAAATGGTACTTTGTGTGCTTCTAGAACAGTGCTGGTGCCATATGCCTCCAGGAAAAGTTATTAAAGGGGTTTTGTATGGGAGGGCATTCCTAGTTCTATCAGCAGAATAACAGTCTTGACAGTGGAATTAAATCTTTAACTTGGCTGGCTTATCAGCAAACAATAGGGTGGCCCATGGAAGACATTTTTAATACAAAAGGTTTTTCCCTTCCTTTTTTCCCTGTGAACCATATTGTAAAAGATGTGAACCATAAGTAAAAGATTAGGAAACAACGTGGAAGTGATTGATTCTTCAGATAGTTTTTTTTAAAAGGAAAAAAAAACAAATTTCTCTTCATTTTCACCCCATCCCCACACCATTCTTCATTTTCTCTTACTATCCCATTTTTCAGCTCTGGACAAAACATAAATGCAGCCAGCCAGCCTCAGGGGTAAAATTATCTCCTCCTCCTTTCATCCTCTTCTGAATCACTGCAATGGTGGCACCAGAAGGGTGGTAAGAATCTAAAATGACTCTTTGAGCCACATGTACTTTATTTACTCAGAGTTTTCTAGATCAAGGGTAGTCAACGTGGTGGCTGTCAGATGTTGTTCAACTTCCATCAGCTCCATCCCTGCATAGCCACCTTGATTCTGCTCAAACACTGCAGAGTGTTCAGATCCAACATTCAAAAAGTTATTTGAGGGGTTTTTTGAGTGCTCAAGTGAAACACTGGGAAAGTGTCAATCCCACTTGGTTGGGTTGAATGGAAGGAGGGTAGTCTCCTATAACTATTTATAGAATCATAGAAATGTAGAATTGTAGAGTTGGAAAGAATCCTGAGGGTTATCTAGTCCAAACCCCTTTCAGGAATCTCAATGAAAGCATGCATGAAAGATGGCCAGCCAACCTCTGCTTAAAACCTCCAGCAAGGAAGGAGAGTCTACCAAATTCCAAGGGAGGCCATCCCATATTTGATCAGCTCTTACCATCAGAAAGTTCTTCCTGATGTTTAGTCTGAATCTCCTTTTGTGTAACTTGAAGGCATTGGTTTGGGTCCTAGCCCCCAAAGCAGGAAAACATGAGCTTGCTCCATCTTCCATGTGACAGCCATGTGCTGAAGATACTTGAACAGGGAAATTAATTTGTATTGTGATGGAGGCACATCCAAAAATATCATCTATTTTAGTTGCCTTAAAGAAATTAAGGGATTGTGTTTGTTAACATCAGGCTTGATTCTGCTACTTCCAAAATTCAGGATGGCCACCAACTTCTGTTGGTGAGGAGCTAGGGTGTTCTGTTTTTGTTTCTATTAGGTTTGTTTGCATTGCCATTTTACCAAAAAAAAAAAAAAAAAAGGTATGGCTGTTTGGAGAGGAGGAATCCATTCTTTCAACAACAAAAAACTATGTAGGTGCAGGTTTCATGCACCTATATGAAGAAGCCGGAAAGTTATGGCTGTTTTGGCTTCCAAATGCAAGTCGGCAAGTGGTTTTCTGAATTTGTTGGTGTTGTTGTTTAGTCGTTTAGTCGTGTCCGACTCTTTGTGACCCCATGGACCATAGCACGCCAGGCATTCCTGTCTTCCACTGCCTCCCGCAGTTTGGTCAAACTCATGTTCGTAGCTTCGAGAACACTGTCCAACCATCTCGTCCTCTGTCGTCCCCTTCTCCTAGTGCCCTCCATCTTTCCCAACATCAGGGTCTTTTCCAGGGAGTCTTCTTTTCTCATGAGGTGGCCAAAGTATTGGAGCCTCAGCTTCACGATCTGCCCTTCCAGTGAGCACTCAAGGCTGATTTCCTTCATTAGGATCTGAGGCAGGGGTCCCCAAACTAAGGCCCGAAGGCCCGGGGGCCGGATGTGGCCCAATCGCCTTCTAAATCCAGCCCGCAGACGGTCTGGGAATCAGCATGTTTTTACATGAGTAGAATGTGTGCTTTTATTTAAAATGCATCTCTGGGTTATTTGTGGGGCATAGGAATTTGTTCATCCCCCCCCCCCAAAAAAAATAGTCCGGCCCCCCACATGGTTTGAGGGACAGTGGACTGGCCCCCTGCTGAAAAAGTTTGCTGACCCCTGATCTGAGGTGAGGCCCTTCTGAAATTTTCCCAACTCAATGGAGGCCAAATCTGAAGTGCCAGAAAGGACCCTGAGGCAAAGCAGGGAGGGTCTTGCACAGCCATAATATATGGATGCTTAAAGCAACACTGAGCACTCCCTGTTTGAATTGTTTTTCTTAGTAAGAAGTGATCTCTATAATATTTCTTTTAAAAAGTGATGTTTGTAATTGTGATGCCTGAAATCTAAAGCAGGTTTATTCAACCCGATAAAAGTTGTATTATATGAATACATCTTGGGAAGTGGAAGCTTATTACATCTTGTGCATTTGCATTAGAGCAATTGCCAGCTCCTAATGTGAAGCTGAATGCCTGTGTGAGGAGGACTTTACATATTTTTATTTTTGAGTAGGGAGTGTGTGCTTATCCCTTGTGTCTGTGTATGGAGTAAGGAAACCTGTCAAATTTCTTTTTTTAAAAAAAAGCTGCAGGGAAGGATCTCAGGTTTAATTTAAAGTGGATAATCATACAGTTCCTTTGGGTCTAACTTCAACAAAATGACTTAAGTTATTTTTGCTATCTCTGACTTCAGTGCACTGAAGACATGAAGCAAAAAATAAATGTCTTATAATACTGTATTCTTGAAAACTAAATTTCACTTGAATATTGAGTCAAATTCTGATCTGAACCAAGCATACACCTTTATTCCCTATCTCTTGCTGTACTGCTTGAACCTCTTAGAATTGACCAGAATTCTGCTCCCCTGATTCAGTATCACAACTTATGGTATTGTGCTCTGGCATTGGATGTTGAACCCATAAGAGCAGAGCATCACCAGTGATTCCTGCCTTCTGCTACAACAGCATCAACAGTTGCCTACTGCACTATTGGTTTCCGGCACCTAAAATGGCCTGAGTGAGTAAGTGGAAAGAGGCTCCAATTTATTTATTTATTCCTAGTCATAAGGATTAAATTAAAGATAAAGGTAAGGTAAAGGACCCCTGGATGGTTAAGTCCAGTCAAAGGCAACTATGGGGTTCAGCACTCATCTTACTTTCAGGCAGGGGCGTACCCAGGATCAAAACTGGGGGGGGCAAGTCATGGTCGTTCAGGGGTGGGGCCAAGGCAGGGGAGGGGCCACAAAGTGGGAATGTGGGCGGGGCTACAGGGCCAGCAGGCCCGATGACTTTGCGGCGGCGGCTGCAGCCTATAAATGAACCCCCTAAACTCTCTCACACGAAAATCCCCTGCTCTGAAGCAGGGCCGTCTCTAGCCCCGGGTCTGGTGGCGTGGAGCGCCAGGGCACCAGGCCACCAGGGGCGCCACTGCGCCCGCTGAGAGGTGTGGCGGAGGCCGCCCCAGGCGCGCCTCTCAGTTGTTCAGCGGCTTCAGGCTGCTTTCCGGAGAGGCGCGGGCCTGGGGCCGCCTCCGCCGCGCGCAGGGGAGTCACAACAGGGGGCGGGCAGCACCCCCTGGCCCAGGGCTGGCCATATGCCCAGGCTGGGTTGCGCAGGGCTCCGGCTTTCCAGGCGGCAGCCGCGCAGTGAGCTGCGCCCGCCGCACCGGGAAACGGGGCAGGTGGGGGCACCAGAGGGATCCGTACCACCACGGCACCAGGTATGCTTAAGACGGCCCTGCTCTGAAAACACCGCTCCCATCCATTTACGGCTAGCCACCCCCCTGAAAAAACCCTTTAGGCCCCGCTTTCCCTCCTCCAGGTCCCCCGAAGCCTTGCCAGTTCCCACCCTATATATCTGGGATGGGGAAGGAGCTCAGAGGTCTGCTAGTCCTGGGGGGGGCCACCCCCGTGGCCTGGGAGGATACTGGGGGCCACCCCCCCGCCAAGCTGAGACCCTCAAAGAAGAAGAAGAAGCTGCAACCGCCACCTCCCCATCGCAAGGGAGCAAAAGATGGGAAAGGTGGGGTAGCACAGCGCAGGCGAGCCCCCCCCCCCAGCTGCGACCCTACGGCGGCGGCAGTGGCTTCCCCGCCCTCAACGCCCCTCTCTCGGCAGGGGCAGCAAGGGAGAGCGGCTGGGGGGGGCGCATTGCAAAGAAGGAAACAGCAGCCAATGCCCGGAGAGGGCAATGCACGCAGGGGGAGTGGAGAGCTGTGCTGCCCCTCAAGGCAGCTCCTTTCCTATTGCCGGCGGTGGGGGGCGGCGAGGAAGGGTCACTGCCGCTGGGCTACTCCTGCCGCCGGCAATCCGGTGCAAATGCCCCCACGCAGCTTCCTTGCAGCAGCCGCGACCACCGCCTTTGGGTACCGCCCCCCACTCCTCCTTTGCAGGCTTCTGCCCACCGAGGCTGAACTGGCTCCTGTCGGTGCACTTCCTCTCTTGGCCCAGGAGGAGTCTCAGTAGCAACTCCTAATTCAGGGGGGGTAGGGGGTGCGGAGGGGGAAGGGGGCGATTCCCAGCCCGCGGTGCCGACGATCGCAGTGCAGCCTACTGGGAGGCACAGCGCGGCGGCAGCTGCAACCAATGCAGGGAGCCGCGTCACCTTTGCTTGCCAGCCCAGCAGAACTCTTAGGTAGGAGAGGTTGCCGCCCGGAAGGGCTTTCCATTGGGAGGCGCAAAGGCTTTAGTGGGCGGGGATTGGTGCAAATGTAGGCAGGGCGGGCTGAGAGGAGGAGCCGCCACCGAGGAGCTGCGGCACCAGCAGTGTTTCCTCCCCCCTCCCCTCCCGTGTCAACAAGTGGGGCGCCTGTGCAGGGTATTTGCTTCCCTGGTCAGGCCCGCGGTTTGGCCTTCTAGGGGGGGCAGCTGCACCCCCCTGCCCCATGCTGGGTACACCCATGCTTTCAGGTCAAGGGAGCTGGACTTTGTCCACAGACAGCTTTCCAGGTCTTGTGGCCAGCATGACACCGTGGTGGAAGCCAGAGCGCACGAAAATGCTGCTTACCTTCCTGCCGAAGCAGTACCTAATTATCTATTTGCAGTGGTATTCTTTCAAACTGCTAGGTTGGCAGGAGCTGGGACAGAGCAACGGGAGTTCACCCTGTTGCGGGGATTTGAACCACTGACCTTCCGACCTTCCATCATCAGCAGATTCTGGGCAGAAATCAGGAAAATGTCTGGTAAAACTCGAATGTGTGGCAGCCTATGTTAGCAGTGCCGTTTTCCCATTAAAATAGCTCAAAAATGGCTTTTAATAAGAGTGATTTGCCCCAAAAAGCCCCTCCCCCCCAAAAAAAGCTCAGGTGTAGGAACTCAGGCAGCCCTTAGGCTATCTAGGACCCAAGTTGTTCAGGGCTTTGTATATCATCACAAGAACCTGAAATATAGTTCAAATGTTATAGGGATCAGTAAGATGCAGTAGAATGTGTGAGCAACAACTTTAGCATATGCCAAAAACATACCGTAATATATTTGGTCCATGCCTTATTTATCTCAGAGGGACGAGTGTTCCACATGGCAGGTGCAGCCATGCTAAAAGCCCTATTCCAGGCAGCCGCAAGACAATGAGTAGTCTGTCCGCCTGAAATTTAATAAAGCCACACATGTTCCGCCTTCCATAAGAAAAACAATTAGCATTTCCCTAAACTGGTGTAAGTGGCACATGATTAAACAGGAAAAATGACCACAAATCTGGGAAGGCACCACCGGCAGGAAAAAAGAGGGGAAGAAACTCCAGGTGTTGGTAGAGAGATTTATTCCAGGACTGGTGCATTTTGGAATAATCCTTCTTCAGGGGCACATTTTGAATAGTAATTCTCATCAAATGCACAAACCCCTATGCACTTGATGAGAACTGCTATCAAAACGTGCTCCTGAAGAAGGGATATTCCAAAACGCATTGGATCTGAAATAAATCTTTCTTCATGATTCAACAATATCCATTCAGCTACAGACCTTTCCATGCAGAGATTTCTTTGTGTATCATCAATGGTTCTGGGGTTTGCAGCAATATGGGCACTTAGAGGACCACTTTGCATTCAAGCAGTATTCATATGAAAATCACACATTCAGTAAACTTTCACCCCTCACCTCCACCTGTTCAACTGAATGTCTGCATAGAGCAGGCATGTGTAACATTGTATGCAGGTAATTCTCTGTCAGTTGGGATCCCTGGTAAAGTAGGATCTGGCTCATGTGGAGTGAGTCTTACGTACATGAAGCTGTACTTACATAGGCTCTCTTCCAGCCTTCAGTTGAATTTGTGGAGGTCAAGAGGGGAGACATTGCATGCAGCCTTGCCCCCAAATGTTCAGCAGGGTTGAATTCCTATACCCACTTAGTGGAAGTAAGTCCCATTGAATCCAGTGCGACTTGACTCTGAGCAACCTATATAGGATTGCACTGTGAATATGTGATCAGGGTTTAATCCAAGGCAGGGGTGTGTGTGTGTATTTCTGAGGCTAAATTTCAGCCTTCCCCAACCTGGAGACTTTCAGATGTTTTGCACTCCTAGCTCCCATCAGCCCCAGCATGCACAGTCAGTGGTCAGGGATGATGGGAGTTGTAGTCCGTAGTCCAACAACGTGCTTGGAAAGGCAGCTACATTGCATTGAGTTGCATTTGTCACTGTATTCAGTTTAAAGATGGGGGAAATGGGCAACTCTCAATATTTTTTTAGTTATTTACAAATACTTCCACTTCTGTACACAAGTGTGCAAAATCACCTCGAGTGCTATTGCAAAAGCAGAACATGGAATGACCACAGAACCTGTTTTGAAAAGATAAAGTGCCCTATAACCTGTGGGCACAAGTATCACTCGGTGTTAGGAAGATACACACCATTCTAAATTCCAATGTGATGATGGGTCTTATATACAAATTGAATTTCCCTATCTCTCTTTTGCCCAACACTCTCAATAAAGTGTTTGTCAGAATAGGGAAATGTTGCCATGGGAAACTTTGGCTCTGGGATGGGAAGCACTACTAAAGAACTAGAGAAATGGAATTTCTTTAAGCAGATAACAGAAGAATCTGCGGCTTAGGCGCTGCAGAACTTCTGTTTGAGGAAACTTCTAACTGTAGCCTAGTGGTGTGCTATCTCCTCTCAGCCTTAAAGATTTTAGAAATATCCTTTCCCCCATTTAAAAGCTAACGGACTGTACAGGTCTGAGAGCCTTTCCCCACCCGTTCTGCCTTGATAAAGTGAGCAGATGTTAATTGGACAAAGAGCAAAGGAGGGTTTAAAGACCTTCAGAGCATTACTCTGATTTATTTTGCCTTGAACTCCCATTTGTATATAGATTGGAAGGGAATGTTGTGTTGCTCTTTCAGGCCATTCTCCCTCCCTTTCTCTGTGATATACGTCACCTTGATAAATTGGCCCCTTCTCTGTCTGTCAAAAGACATATTTAAAGAACAATAATCCATGTGAAGTGCAAACCCTCCCACCTGAATAAGCTAAACTCTGTAGATCTGAGAGCAGCTTTGCTTGCTTAAGAATGAAATGCTGATGTTCAAGAGCTCTCACTTGCTTGTCGCTCACCACAGCCGAGGTTGGTGCAGCTGTGATCCTGGATAATAGCACAATGAATATAGCGTACAAGTTCCCAGTGCCAAAATGACCTCCTCTGGCCTCAATTCACTGCCCACTCACCCAACCTTTATACCTCCTCCATACTTTAACATATCCTCCAACATAATAAGCCCGCCACCACTAATGTTATAAAGTAGTAATTGTGCCTAATTGGTAGGGAGGTGACAGACCATTCTGGTAATGTTGTGAAACTGTAAGAAAAGGGGAGTGAGAGCATTCACAGGCCCAGCAGTAATTATCCACTAATTTGGCCTGTTTGTGTAGGGACAGCTCATTATAGCCCTTAAGAAACCCCCAAATAAAGCAAGAAAGTTGGTAGGAGGTAAGGTTAAATAATTAGTGTTCAGCAGAATAAAAAAAATCAAAGAACAGGATTAAGGGGGGAAATGTGATGAGAGTAACAACAGAGAATGGTGCAATATCCTTTCCATAAGTGAGTTTTATGTATTTGCAAGTATGTCAGACTCACGTATTATAAGATGCCTAAATGAGTTCAAAAAATACACAAACCATGGCATGCAATTTTATTTCATTTCTGCAATTAGAGCAGTCATTATCATTTTGCAGCTCAGATTGCCAGCTTTATACTCTTTCAGCGACTTGGTAAATCAGTTCTGAAAAGGACTCTCCAATTCAAAAGCAGTATTTTCCATATTTTTCATTGTCACTAAATGTTCCAATGTGTGCCTTTTATGTTTTGTACATGTTCTTTTCCAGCCTCAAATTTTAAAAAAGTGGCTGCCTGGTCTTAATTTCGTTTTTCTACAACCAGTCGGGAAAAGAAACTACCGTAGATGGTACACTGAGCTCCTCAACTCAGATTGTCAAAAATATTGTTGAAAGTTTACTTTATTTGAATGTCTGGGACTGTGATCAATTTCAGTGATAACAAATAAGTTGGTAAAACTGTGATCCTGCACACACCTGTTCAGGACTAATCCCAACTGAACACCTGTAGGATTTACTTCTGAATTGACATGAATGCAATTGCATTGCAAGACTGAGTACACACTGACCTGTTTGTAGGTTTTTCTCAGTCTGGATCATTCATGCTTTCCCTCAACCTGCTGCTTTCAATCTAGATATTGTTGCCCACAAGTGTGGATGTAATGGACTAGCTGGATGGAGAGGAGTGGTGGGAGACACTAGCTGGAAAAGCCCCTAGGAAACCTCTGGGGAAGCAGGCTCAGAGCCCGGGGATTGGTGATGGGACAATGATGAGCAGTAAGAGGGAGAAGGAGCAGAATGGGAGGAGGAGGTGTTGGGAGCAGACAAGGCAACAGGGTTTAGTGAGCAGGAAGAGGCTATGGCAGAGAGCAGTGCAGACTCCAAGGCTGAGTGTAGGCAGTCTGCGGAAGAGGACAGGAAGTCTCCCCTTCCTGCTGCAACCAGTTCCCCTCCCCCTATCTTCCAAAACATGCAAAGAAATGAAGAGGGCAGAAAAACAAGAGGCAAGAAGGCTATTGGGGAAGGAACCAGGGGAGGAGCTTTAGAGAGCAGAGGAAAGGCTGGGACCTTCAGTCCTTGCAACTGCTTTATTGGGGCAAGACCTCCCAGAAAGAGTAGCTGAGACCAGGCCACAGCTGTGGTTTCTTTCCTTCACTGGCCTCGGGTGATTTATTATTTTGTTGCTGACCTATGCCTGACTTCAAATCTGACACAGGGTGTGGTTACTTAATATTCATTGGAAAGCCCTCCTCTTGATTAGGTTATCCACAGCTTTTCCTCCCTGCACATGGCCCAGGTTAGTAAAAAAAGAAGTGGTGATTGTGATCTTGGTATATACCCACTAACGTCACTGAGCATGGTAGATCATGTGCCTTGCATGCAAAAGGTCCCAGTATCAATCTGGAACATCTCCAGGTAGGACTGGGAGAGCCACTGCCAATCTGTGTCGTCAGTACTACACTGTGGGGTAATGCATAATCAAACTGAAAGGAGCTTTCATTTTTGGAATGAAAATAGTTAGATTTGTCTTTAAATGCAAACTGATTTGAATTTCTCCCACAGCCCTAATATGGCTGCTCCCTTGGCTCTTTTGCCTCTACTGTGTCGAATTCTGGATTGTAAACTCCCCAAGGCAGAGACCTCCCTTTTCATTTGTATTCCATAAAGCCACAGGCACACTCATAACAGAATAAAATAACAGTGCTGAGGGGAAAATGCTCTGTACATGCCCAGAGGCATTGTCATGGTCGCAACAACAAAATAAGGAAGAAGAATTGGTGAGAAACTGAAATTATTATATTTCTACATCAAGGATATGTGTGTCCTATAATAAGTTTAGAGAGGAAAGTGAGTGAGTGAGTGTGTGTGTGCTCTCTCTCTCTCTCACACACACACACACACACATACACACACACACACACACCGAAAAGTCGGGTGTTGCAGCAGGTAATGCTGTCTGCCTGTGCCTGAAATGCCACCTCTTTTGAAGTTTCTTGGCAAATTCTCATTGGCATCTGCAGATTAGGGCTGTACACTGGAAGGATAGACCACACTGTGAGGGGCTCTTAAGCTAAACATTACTGTGATCCACTCCCACACATGCTTTTTGCTTTGCAGCTCTGATCTCTGTTGACATATGTTTAAAGACTTGTCTGAAAGCAGGTTATCATGTCCTCTTGAGCCAGTTAAGCTATCACTTGAATTGGAATGCATCAAGAGTTTATACCGGTAAACAGAGAGGAGTACCAGAGCCATCCGATAAATCCACATTAAATTTTCAGACCTTTCTCGGTTTCTGGGCAATGTCAGGTGCTGATCATTTTAACTACATTTAGCATTGCTGTATAGGACTACCTAGTATACCTTCCATTGGTCAAGAAACACTTGGCACAGATCAGGATGATAAAAGCTACAATAGTGACTGTTCCTTTTTCTATTTCCCAATACTGAGGCAGTCCTCCATGTAAAAAGGCTGGAGAATCAAATCCTCTATGCTGGCTTGCTACTATTCTTATACAGTATCGTAAACGATTATCTCTATTTTTTTTTATATAATTTTGGAAATTCTGGCTAGGGACTTCAGATGTTGGCCCTACCTTGTTAGCTAATTTTGTTACTCTGCAGTTCCTATTGCCATATCAGTGTCCTAATGAACCCTGTACATTATCAATGTAGAAGATAAAAAGGAGAGTTTATTAATTAATCCTAGTTCAAAATTTGGGCTCTCTCTCTCTCTTTACAACAGTAAGGGTACTACCGGTAATTAGTATGGCTTTGGATTTTTTGTGCTGTGTTGACTAAGAACTGAACTAAGACCACTGCTCAGTTTTGTATACACCCAACAGATGATGATAATGTTCATTCATTCACCAGTTCAGGGTCCCACAGCAGAAAAGCTGAAGTGAGCAGCAGACAGGGGCAGTGTCAAATACTTCCTCTCCTTATTCCTTCTTTTAGTAAAAGGTTTCCTACCATAAAACCCAGGCATCTTGCTTTACAGACATCTTCCCCATCCATTGCATTTGTTGATTTATAGGAAGGAATCCAACAAACCTACTTTTATAGCATCTTTCTTTTTAAATGTGTCTGTTCAGTCTGATGCACATCATCAGTGCTAACCTGATCTAATTAATTCAGTGCATCTGATGTCTTAGTTTAACAGATTAAACTTTATCCAGTCTCTTTTACCTTCTGGAATTTCATATCAACATTTTAGCATATGTAATCTAGCGTGCACATTGAAAATTCCAAAAATGTAACATGCAAGTCTAGAGCGAGAGAGGCAGCGTCCTAATACACATTTAGATTGCAACCGTAGCATTTTTATTTTGAGTTCTGGGTGGCATATAGATGAAAGGATGCTGTGTTTGCATGTTGAATGAATCTCACCTAAATCGTATTTGGTAGGATCTTGGGGGCTTGGGTTCAGCCCTGTTCTTTGCAGTAGTGGCTAATGAAGAAATAGGTATTTTGTGTACCCATTCAATGGGCATGCCTGCTACTTGTAGTCTCATGGCCATAACTGAATTCACCAGCAATGTAGCAATTTAAGTATAATGAATCACCACTTTAGGAAGAAGAAGCAAGGAACCAGATATAGAACTTTAGAATTTTGGCTTTTATTCAGTGTCAAAGATCTTGCCTGTATCACAAACACAGCACTCTTAGAATGGTTCAAAATGATTTGGAGTATCGCTTTATTGTTGTTGTTGTTGTTTAGTCGTTTAGTCGTGTCCGACTCTTCGTGACCCCATGGACCATAGCACGCTTTATTAACAGCTAGCAACTTTGTACCTGGTTGTTGTGTTACTTGGAACTTCTAGGAAACAAAAAAAATGGTGTTTTAAATCAATGGTTATTTCAGTGGAATTTTGAAAGTCAGTCTGCCATCTTGATTCAAAATGCCATCCAGTTGTAGCCAAACATAGACTTGCCCGTTGAGTCCAACAGCACCTGTGTTCCCCATCCTTGAATTAAATTTTTTCAGATGTCAAAGAAGATTAAATGTCATATGAAGCACTGCATAGGCAGTGGCCTAACAAGCTATATTTATTCATTTATTTATTTAAGGCTACACAAGGATGTGTAGAAAAGACGTGGTAATTGGGATATACAAAACAGAGTGACCACATATACACTATCCAGATGGGTGTTCTGGTTCACACAAAAAGCACCTCCATATATGTACCACCAGAATGTAAATCCCAATAGTGACACACTCAAGGAAAAGGTGTGGGACTGCCTTGTGTCTGAATTGTTCCTACATTCAAAGATTATTAAGAAGTGTGCAAAGGCCATGTACACTCTGTGTCAGCCTTCCCCAAGCTCGTGCTCTCATATATTTGGGGTGAGAAATCCCATTATCATAGCATAGCCCAAGGTCAGGTATGATACAAGCTGCAGTTCAAAATGTCTGGGAAGGGACGCAAGGCTGCCATTTGTTAAAATAGTACGCTCTAACCACAACACCCTTTTCGATTTCATTTATGGCGACGGATAGCTTTAGCATTAGCATTTCCTATATGAGCATGGCAGAGAAAAGTATCCAAGGCAGAAGAAAACTGTACTTGGAATTTGGAGGGTGTGTTTGTGTGTGTGTGTGTGTGTGTGTGTGTGTGTGTGTGTGTGAGAGAGAGAGAGAGAGAGAGAGAGAGAGAGAGAGAGAGAGAGAGAGAGAGAGAGAAACTGTTATATCTAACCATTTCATTCATTTATTATTAATATGAAGCTGTAAATTATTCTACTACTACTTTTCATTTCACTTATTGTACATGACAGCATTGAAGTACTAACAGGAAGTAGTTGCTGTTACTTCCCATAGTCGTCTCTCTTTTTTTTTAATCTGCAAGATTGACCTAGTTTGTTCCAACCGCATACAGAGCAGTAATTCTAAATTCCAGTTAGCAATCTCTGCTAAATTTAGGACTCAT